>NC_090796.1:9722500-9942500 GCF_040054535.1 Antennarius striatus | reverse complement strand
AAAAAGCAAACTGAAGACATCAGCAGCAGCAGGTGTAATGTGTCAGTAGTTCCATAAGAAGTGGTGTACTGTAGTTATTACATCCCACGAAGGGGATGTATTGTAATTGCCACTGTAATTGTCACTTCTGGTTTCGAGATACCAGTTTACCTAATTAGTATTTTTTTGGTGGTGGAAAGAAACAAAGGTGTAATTAATATATTAAGCATTTTTTTTAAAAACAGTGTCAGCAAATATAGGTAATTACTTATTTACAATACAAATATATATCGATCTATAAATTATGATCTAACACTATCTATGTTCCATGAGCAAACAGTAGATAAGTACCTTTATGTTATCTGATACAGTATTTTGAACATTTATTGCCTGACAGGATAATGGTCTCCAGCTCAGCAGGGGGCAGCATTGTCTCATTCTGCAACACGATCATCATCAGTAAGAGCAGAACAGAAATCTATAGACACTGATTTTCTTAGTTTTGCCTACAACTGTTCATGATTTCAGTGACTTTACTGGTGGATTTTTTTTTTTTTTGTGAAAATGTGAAAAGTAATATTGGATGAGGACAGAATACTAATGAAATCATATAAACTTAAAGTAGTCAGAACTAACTGATTTAATAAATCAGTTTTCTAACAATCTCCGAATAGAAGATTTCTTTTTTATTTTTGTGTATCTTTTACCAACAATCAACCATACTTTCTTTTTAAACCATTTGAACCAATTTTTTCTTATATTCAGCAAAATATATTACCAGAACACACCTGAAGGATCCAAACCACTTACATTTACTCATGTACTGAACAGAATTACCAATTTTAGTCACATTACTGAAGTCCTTTTAATGTCATTTTATAGATATACTAAGCTATATTTATAAGGGAAATACTGTATTTTATTTCACAACAACCATTTCATATCTGTAGCTACCAGGTCCTAGTGCCTAATTGATATTTGACAGAAAGTGAATTAGCAGTTTTAGACTTGATAATTTTGTATGAAGTTCCAGTCATTTATTATTCAAACAACTCAAATGTGAGGATTTTCTGATTTACATCTATTTTAGCTGTTTAATTTCTGGCCAGCTATTTTGAGCCTTTCAGCGTTGATTGGGCAAATCAAGCAGCAAATAAACAACCTCACCATCAGCAGTTCTAATGGGATTTCTCTCAATTACCTTTAGTTCGTTAATCTGTTAAAAATATAGAAGATCAATCCATAGTGAATCATTAGAATACAGTATTTGAAATTATTTTAACGAAATGCAAGATTTTAATGTAGTGTGAAAACTTCTTTAAAAGCAAGAACTGAATTCTTCCAACACAGCTGCCTGTATAGCAGCTCTGACATCATCCTCCAGTAAAAAAATATTTTAGCAAAAAAATCTATCTAGAGAAGAAAAAAATAGAAGTGAACTACATATGAAATACATAGAGAATGACTAAAGCCCCACCTCATCCCCTCCCAGACTTAAGTCATCTTCAGATCCTTTGGTTGAATCCACTTTTGCAGTGATGGAGTACAACAAAACCTTGTGTGTTTTGTGTGATTTTTTAATCTGAGTCCTGCACATTAATTTTTTTTCCCAGAGGGCATGTATTAGATTCATATCAGCCAAATTTCAGTGTCTCTAAATGCATAATGGACTGCATTAAGAATCAAAAGCCTGAGGCTCAATTTTAGTTCTGAAATGGGTCTGCTCAAATCTGATCAACACAGACTGGGTCAAAAACTCACTTCAAAAAATCCGTGGCACATTAGACTTAAAAAAATAAATAAAAAAACCTTTTGAAATTGATACCTTTATTATTGATCCATTAGGGACAAGCATGTTGTACACAAACATATGGTCATCATTTTAATTAGAAGACCAGCAATGACTGCACTGATTGTCATCACAGGCGCACATGCCTTAATCAGGACATTGATACTGTGGAGCTCATATTGTTTCTGTGTTGAGGAAACATTCATTCATTCATTTGCTTATTCATTATTAATTTATTCACTCATTAATTGATTCATTCATCTGCTCATTCATTATTCATTCATTCATTCATTCATTCGGTGTATTTGGAAGTAGAAAAGATCATGGTAATTATTTTGGAACAATTTTGGTGATAACAGCGTTCAAGAAAAGAAACTCAAAGCATGTTTCCTATGTTTCAAACATATTCATTTTATGATGTAACAATATAATTTTAACCTTCAAATTAGTCTTAAAGTGAAGTAGGCTTGCTAGTTCATTTTTTATACATTTGTGTAACCAATAAATATACAAAAAAAAATGTTAAACACCTCATTTGATCTGATACAATGTGAAAAATAAATATCCAAATGGATTTTCTTGAGATTTATAAATCAGATGGATTTTCAGCATATTCTAATGTTGAATCAATGTTGCAGGATCTGTAATATGTTTGTGGAAAGCAGAGAAGAGAGTACAGTGATATCTCTACTTGCGAGATTCCGGAAGAAATTATGTAAGTAGAAAATTACGTAAGTAGAGACGCTTTTTTCCCCTATGCCCTAATCCGTTCCAAGACCCCAAAAATTCAGACATAAATGTTTTATAAAGCATAAAAATGCATCAAAACATGTAACAAATACATGTTACAGTTAGATTATTACACAATAAATGAGAGTTGTGCATAACGTAAAAAACAAAGAATAAAGAATAATAATGACAGTCATTTACCTTTTAACTGCTGTTCTCATTGTTTTTTGCCCTCTTTGGTTCATGCTCTCCTGCCTCACGATGCTGAAGTGAACTCCAGTCCTCCTTCTGAACTTCTCCAACCACCCACGCCATGCCTTAAACTCCTTAACCTTCCTTTTGTTTTAATAACGTGGCGATTGTAGATAGATTGTAGATAGACCTTTTTCATGCTTTTTTTATGACCTCTTGCTTTGTTTGTACTGACAAAAAAACTCTTTTCTTTTCCTCTTTTCTCCGTCACTTTCTTGGGGTCCATAGCGAATACTCAAAAAGTTAATACAGTACATTTACCTAAAACTATCAGAGCACCTCAGGGGTCGAGAGCGGACGCTGCATAAACACCGATGTCGCGCCACACAGAGGTGGAGTGGCATCCCTCATAGCCAATGGGATGCCAGGAAGATACTACGTAATGGCCAATGGCAGAGCAGCTATGAGAATGTTGCATTCATGGACCTGTGGGAGATTCGAGTATCAGCCGATACTGTGTTTTTACATTATGTAAGTCAAAATTTCTTTCGTAAGTAGACGCACTATTTTCCTGCTGAGAAATTTCGTAAGTAGAAAATTTTGTTAATAGAGACATTCGTAAATAGAGGTATGTGCCAGAGGATAAGAGAGAAAAACATGAGGAACTGATCGGATCAATAAAACTCAGATGAGAGATCCCCCGAGGGAAGAAGTGGGGCTAGTTGCCATCTGGCCTGTCCAAGGTTTACTCTATCTTTGTGAAAAGTGAACCCAGTCTTTTCATCTCTACAGTGTGCAACTACATTAAGAATATGTGCACAAGCTTAGAAGCATAAACATTGCTGCATACAGGTGTCACTTTGTTGAACTTGTTTACCAAAAATCCCAGGAATGAATTTCAGACACTGCAGGACTCTAAAGGTTCTCCCTGAACACAACATGATATCCTTCTCAAGCCAGTTATTGGTGTGAGTGCTTTCACGGTAATATGAGGGCTCCTTTGCCTCGTCATATGATGCCTCTCCATCTATTACAGTACATTAGAAAGGAAAGTTTGCAAGGAGATTGCGGATCACATCACCAGTGCAGTTTTGTGCTCCTCTGCTACTGTAGCTGTTCTACACTGACAGGTGGTTTCTTTTTCATCCTCAGATTATCACTTTTCACAGATTATCATCATTTTGAAGATGAATTCACATTAGTACACAGGAGAACCAAAATATAAACACATCGTTAAGAGATGGACGTACAGTAGATATTATCTAATATACGCACAGGAACTCACACACACACACACACACACACACACACACACACACACACACACACACACACACACACACACACAAAGACCATCTGTCAAAGTGGACAGAGGATGGGTGGTCTAAAGACGTTCACTGTCTCATCTCAGGTTCCGGGAAAAGGATTGCGTTCCAGGTGGCTGGTCCTGTGGATAAATGTGTGTGTGTTGTGTGTGTGTGTGTGTGTGTGTGTGTGTGTGTGTGTGTGTGTGTGTGTGTGTGTGTGTGTCTGTCTGTCTGTCTGTCTGTCTGTCTGTCTGTCTGTCTGTCTGTCTGTCTGTCTGTCTGTCTGTCTGTGTACCCAAGTGTTTTCATTTTTGTACATGTGACAAAAAGTACTCTGTTATGTTTTCACATCTCTATTTGAGTTAAATATCTATACTGTACGTGTTTCCTCTTCTTCATTATATTCTGGTCAATGCAGAAATATGATTTCCCAAAGATAATGTTGGTTACACTTCCTCACATCAATGTTACTATTTTATCCTATTTTAGACATCTGACAGAAAAACAAAAGTGACATCAATCAAAACAACCAGAATTTTAAATCATCTTTTGATTTTTCTTGATATCACTGAGAAAAATCATTAAAAAATGAATAAATACATGTTGCTACTGTTGTATCTAATGGGTTATAACTGTCTTTTCTGTTTTCCTGTCAAAGTAATAGTTGTTATTGTAAATCATCTTTTGGTATCATCAGATTTTCAACACATGATTTCAGAAGGAATGAATAGTGTTTTCTTTTAGGGACAAATTTAAGAGGCCATTCTGAAAATCTATTTTGGGCTTTAATGGTGACTCTGAAAATGATTTTCTTTCTGTCTGTCTGCCTGTCTGTTTCTGTCTATGGATTCATGCATTATTTATCCGCCCACACCATCTCCTCTCTCCTACCTCCTTTCCCCAATGTTGTCAGACTTGAAATGGTTTATTTAAATCACGGTCTCATGATGATGATACAAGTTGAAACATTATTCAATCTTAAATAAGCATGTACGTAATGGTCAGATAGAGAGATCTATGCCCACCATGTTTGAGAGGCTTTTTTTAACAGGAAAAGGAATAAAAGAATTACATGCACTTCAGATAAAGTTATATCGAAGAAGGACTTTACAAGCATGTCGGGAGCAATTAAGTGACAACCAGTTGAAATATGTCACCATGATTATAGTGAGCTCATTTTTCAAAAAAAAAATTGGATGGATACTAGATCATTTATTTTGCTGCAAGGAAATTCACTCAGTGACAGTCATGCACAAACATGACAGACAGTCACAAAGTTACTCGTAAACCTTGTCATTTTTTCCCCCGATCAACCTGCTGCTCTTCTGCATAGAACACACCAAACATGGGAAGACATGATCAGAGGTAGAACAAGACATGCTACTGGGTTTATATCAGGCGAACATTTGGCCTCAGGTGTTATCTCAGATCAAACAGTTAGTTGCTTTTTATGTATGAAGGCAGCAGTGTTATCTTGTGATTTCCCTAAATCGGTGCAAATGAATGAAATGTCTGTGTGCAAGACAAGTTATAAGCGTTACACTGAGTACAACAATGCACTTTTATAAATCCTTTAGACAGGGGACTGATGGAATGAGGAATTCAGGGCTAGTGAGAACACACTCCAATCAAAAATTTGCTGTTCACTTAGTACTTGAATGTGTTCTGCTGCAAATAAGAGGATCCCAGCCGGTGTGGTGTTCAAGTTTAGGGATAAAATGTACATTTGTACGAAGCTGTTAGAGAATTAACAATAATCTCGGTTTTAGAAGTTGCTGAAGAAAGGGAGAGCATGAGAGAGAGAGAAAAAAACACATTTAATCAAGATTTAAATGCAGATGGCTGCTTTCTGTCAGCTACATCCTAAATAAATGATTACAGCAAGACTAAATTTGTCAGAAGATTTAAAAAAAAAATTAAGCTGGTTGGTTCGTCCGCTCAGCAAAAACATCCCGGGACATTATACTGATGTGTGTGTGTGTGTGTGTGTGTGTGTGTGTGTGTGTGTGTGTGTGTGTGTGTGTGTGTGCGTGTGTGTGTGTGTGTGTGTGTGTGTGTGTGTGTGTGTGTGTGTGTGTGTGTGTGTGTGTGTTGTGGGCGTGGAGAGGGAGATGGCCTCTTCCCTGAAGCTGTTGAGATGAGCGCGTCTGACATATGTGCCAATCGGAGAAAAGCGCAGAGAGAGCCGACCATCCAATCGGTCAATCTCGGCGAGTTTGCTCCCTGTTTGGATTCTGCTGTTGATCACAGAATCTCGCAACACATATTTAGCAACGCCAAGTTACTTGGAGAATTTCTTTTTTCTGTCAGTAATCTCAGAAGAAGCGCACGGACGCAGCGATGAGAGTCCGCTTTGATTCTCTTCGAAGTCACTGAGACCCGCATCCTGCTGCGCTGCATCCGATCTCACTCTCCTTTGAAGATACACGGAGATACAGGATGAAATCCGTCTTCATAGCAGTGTTACTAGGAGTGGTGAGTAGTGTTATTCTATTGAAAAGTGAGTTTAATGATGTCATGCATTGTCCATGCGTTAATCCTTCCCTTGTGCGAACACATCCGTAAATCCCACTTATTAGATAATAAGTGCGGAGAGTTTGTTAGAAACTTTAAAAACATTTTCCTCTCGTCAAACTTAAGTTATTGTCACGTTTTGGTAGGAAAACTAACGAAAAATATCAAGATTAAGGTTTTTTCCTGTGTTTAAGTGATTTGATTTTTTATTTTATTTTAATTTTGACTGACTTAAAACTTAATTGTTACAAGTTACTAATCATTTGATGTTCAATGTTTAAGTCTGAAATTAACTATGCGACTTTACACTTGTCCGGCCAAATCGTGTGAAACAGCGGCTAATGACGTTGATACTTTATATTTGCACTTGCTGGGTGTGAAGTTCCACCCTTCTCAGTAACACATGGTGCTACAGACAGCAGGACAATGCCACAGTAGTCTCACCAAAAAAACCCTTTTGTTTACTGATGAGGCTTGCAGTGACTTCACTGAATTCCCAATAGAAATATCCAGTAGAAAAGTTAAGAGGACACTTCTAATAGGTCACAGCTGATCTATATGTGATTCCCTTACTTTGATGCAGTCCCATCAAAGCATATATTCTGCAGTGTGGTCTTCTATCTCACAGGACATGGTCGATAGGCAGAGCTGCAGGCCTGTCAGTGTTCTGGTTTAGAAACTGGGCTGCATCACTGATACATGACAGCTGCTCCCACTGATGGATATGCATCTCCTGCTGGCTCAGCACATGCAATATTTATAACAGGTCGAACCACCACCACCACCCCTTCACCATCCCCCTCCTTCCCACTTCACCCTCACATCAGTCTCTTTTTCCCCGTCCGTCTGTCTATTTTTCACCCTCTTGTTTCACACACTCTTGCGCCACACTGTGCTGCGGCTCCTCCTGTGGGTGGTGGGCTCACGGGAGGACTGATTGGAATGGGTGTTAGCCGCAAATGTTTTTTCCACCTATGTTATAGAACCAGTTCTAGTTCTCTTTAAATTAGGCTGAGCTTATAGGCAGGCTTGTATAGTGGAACTAATGGCTTAACAAGTGCTGACAGCTGAGGTCCAAAGGTTAAGTGCTTCCAACTGAAAATTGACCAAAGCATTAGTAAGATTGGTTGGAGTGGTGAAGTTATGTGTCCAGATGCATTTGTGAATGCATTTACGTGCACTTGTTGCCCTGGCTACATGATGATCTTAGTGCTTTTGCTTTGGGGTGATCACCTGACGAAAGTCGAAGACCACAATTGTTAAGCTCCCATCTTGAAATCAATTACAGGAAACATTCAGGTCGAGCAGCAACTTGTTGAGCACACTTTTCTTTTATTGCATGAGCTTTTTGTTGAAAATCACATTACCAAATAATTCATCTGCATGGACAGCTTAATAGTCATTTTTAGGTCTCTGAGACGTTCTGGTGTTGCACCCACACCTGGAGCTACGGTGGGGTCAAAACAGAAGCGTAAGTCAAAAGCCTAGCTCCAAGACATTTCAGAGGTGTCAAACTGTTTTGGAGCAGGTTTGTTCACATGTTAGGCTGTTTATGCGTATGTGCAAATGAATGTGTGCCAATGGGTGTGGACAAGATGGGCCTATAAGGGCAGATCGCACAGAGTCAGACAGGGGTGAGTGTGTGTGTGTGTGTGTGTGTGTGTGTGTGTGTGTGTGTGTGTGTGTGTGTGTGTGTGTGTGTGTGTGTGTGTGTGTGTGTGTGTGTGTGTGTGTGTGTGTGTGTGTGTGTGTGTGTGTGTGTGTGTGTATGTGTGTGTGTGGTGGTGACAGATTTGATTCACCTCTAACTGGCTATTGCCTAACAAGGTGTGTGAGCGAAAGTGTGCTGAAGTGAAATATCAGGGGAGTCTCACAGCACTAAATTGTTTTACTCTCAGTTGTGAGGATGACTAAAATATCATTTTCATAAAAACATACTATATATAAATTTAACTTATACATTCAATGGGTTTCTCTCAATTTGGAAACTCAATGATGTGAGATGATCAATAACTTTCTGCATCAAAATTTTTTGTTGTAATAACAGGAAGGTTTCAGGGTATGGCTAAGGCATGTTGCAAGAAACATCCAAATCAAAAGCCATGGATACATTTTTGATTATGAACATCATACTTTAATAATACCACCGTGAATGTAAGTGGGCCTTAACACCGTCTAGGTGCAGGGAAGGAGCGTGTGATTATAATCCAGCTAACTCAGAAGAACCTGAGGGGATGCTTGACATTTTTTAGACCATTCCAAACACACCAGAACTCTCAAACCTGATAATTTATGTTGAATGCGCCCCTTAATGGATAGACATATTCTCAATCTGGACTCTTACAATCACTGGGACTGCAGTACAACCAGCTCCCTCAGTGACTGATATTTCTGAATCTGATGCTAAACATTCAGCAGGCAAAAATGAGTCCTGAACAAGAACGTGATGACTCATGTCCTTCCATGTGCTCCAAGAGGAAGCAATGGAATACCCAGAATTGTAAGATCAAAAAAAGTGTGGCATTTGCTTTTGGCCTTCTGATCTGTTATTTTTCACCAACAGAAGATAATTGTTGTTGTTTTTTCTTCTTAAATGATGGCCTAAAAGCAACACTCTTGATTTATCTATGAAAGACAGACCTCTCTGGTTCTGTGTCAGAGGTCAATCAGAGCATTTATCAAGCCGTCCTTAGAGGATCAAGGTGTGCCAAAGATGATGAAGACCTGTGATGACAAAGGAAACATAATGTAATATAAAGGTCACCACAACTCAATAGTCTCCAGTGAAGACAGAAACACGAAGGACTGGATGCGAGTGTGACAGCATGTCCATCTTCACTTACTAAAGACCAAAAGTTAAAGTACTCAACAGGTCACTGTTTGAAGAGAGAGAGAGAGAGAGAGAGAGAGAGAGCAGAAAAGACATACTCCATCTTTATCTAGTCTGAGTCTGTCATTCTATTTGCTGTTATTACAGGTAGTCCTCAACGTACAAACACAATTTGTTCCGTGAGGTTGTTCTTAAGTTGATTGTTCGTAAGTCATTATTTATTAAATTTCAATCTACAATTTCCAGTTAAGGTCATTTAAGTGCCATTACTACTCTACATACAAAAGTACTATTCCTTAAGACTTACTAGAAACAATAAGAGGATATAAAAACATCACATTATTAATGAAATTATTATTTTCTTTTCTAGTTTAGTTGTTGTCAATTATACGCAGGTTTTAAAAAGAAAATACAGGGGAAAATAAAAATCAGGTTTACCTCATTTCACTGTAATTTACGTCTGTCCACCATAAATCATAAAAACACTACAAACCTGTTGAAAGCACATAATATCATGTTACTGTACATTATATCAGAATAAAAACATATAATATATTAAAATATGTACATATACAGTATTTCCAGTATCTACTGTTAAGCATCACTTGTGATTCCTGTGATTGTTTTGAATTAAGATCAGTTCACAGTAAACTTTTGCTACTTATAATTTAATCCTTGAGTAGGAGAAGAACACACTTCAAGGGACTCTCGACCAGTTATTTAAGCACTAACCCTAACCCTATCCCATCATTCATTGCACAATCCTTTATATTTGTCTTGCACCCTTTTGCTGGCTGAGAATCACTGCGCAGAGTGAAATTTATTTCAGGAGTTTGTGGCTCCTGAAATAAATTTAAGGGAATAGGAACAAGACTCACCCTTCTTCACTGTTTATTTTGTCTGTCTTTCTGTCTCTTTTCTCTTTCTTTTTTTTTTGTAGTGCTGAATGTTTGTACATTTTCAGGCCCCTGGATGTGGTGAAACTAAATGAAAAGCACTCATTTGTTGAATTGCTTATTTCACGGTGGTGTACTTTGTTTTGATCAAAACAATAGATTTAGGTAAAAAATCTGCTGTTTGTCCCATTTTAAGTCTTTCTCTGGTGATTTGCAGGTTGGGGCTCAGGCCAATAAGGAGGATTGTTTGTCAGGTCAGTACACAACCAATGGTGAGTGCTGTCTGCAGTGCCAACCCGGCGAGGGCGTCATCAAACCATGTGGAGCCACACAGACTATCTGCTCCCCCTGCCTTGACAGTGAGTCACACAAAAAACAACTGTTTGGTTTTCATGTACACAATTTATAAAGTTCATACAAGTGAAACCATAGTGATACAGAAGCACACAAAACTGCAGATACATTTAAGCAGAGATGATATGGAGGCCCAATACATGGATGCAGAATGACACACACATACTCTACATTCATCATGTCATGCATGTTTTGATGTCACCCATGCGTTCATGACTTGCCGTTTCATCATATGTACAAAGACATTAAATAGTTTCCACTGGGACAATCTAGCTGTGAGTTATGTCTTCCTCTCATAAATCCTCTACTGTCATTAAAGCATTTGGAAAAACATGCAGGTCAGTCAGCAGTTTTGATACTTTATGACTATTTGAGTAACAAGAATCATGTGGGATCATAAATGACAATGATTCTTCACAAGTTATGAACCAGAAACTGTTTTACAAGCCTGTAATATGGTTTATAAATCTGGACCTTGATGGTTTATGTAGCTTTTGGCAAACATCTTGCTTTATATGACATTAATATTTTTATAAAGTCAACATTTTCTTTCCTGTAGGAGTCCTAGCCATTAGATCTGTTGAAGATATCATTTTATTTGTGACTGCTGGCTTTGTTTCATACAATCCTCTACAATAACTAATATTAAATTAAGCACTCTGATTCACTCTCCTAGGAAAAAAAAATCCTTTAAAAGTAGTTTGTAGTCAGGCTTACATCCTAATGCTAACATGCCAATGTTTCTCAGATGTACCTTTAAACTAACCCCAGTCTCACTTTGAGTGTGTTGTTGTGAATATTTGCAATCTCATACCAAATGTACCAAAATTCATTCAAAACATCATTACCAAATTGTAATATAAATAATAATTGAATATGTGTCCAGTTCAAGTTAAAGAAGTGGAGCCAAGTTGACATTGCCAACTCTAGACCACAGCTTATTTGACAGTGTTCAACTCATTCAGCTGCGTATTAGAAAGCAACCGAGATGCCAGGCCTAACTGTGTTTGAGCATTACTGCCCTCTTTGTGGCCCTTACCATATAGGGAGAGAGGCTGTGTTGGGCTGCAAGACTAAAGGAGAATGATGTTAAGAGGATACTTCAGTGGGATCAGTTCCAAATGTTGTTGCACATAGAAAACCACAGTAGAAGATATTTAGAGCATCAGACACATTGCATCACAGCAGTTAAGATGGTAAGCAGAGATGATTTTGATTTGGTCAAACATCACTGAAGGGTCCCATTGGATATTTAAGGTCTTCAGTTGGAGGCACGTCTCTGACTGAGTGTAGAAAGCAAATTGAACAAATTAAAAGATTTTTTTAGTAATTCTATCCTGTTAGGTCCAGGGGCCAAACGAGTCTGCAGATCTCAGGCTTGGTCCACAGCCAGGTCGTTTATGTTTCATAGGGCTTTCCTTGCAAGACTTCCCAGACTTTCCTGCACCCAGGCGAGGTAGTGGTTGTAAAACCTCCCTGGGTCAGTGAAGGATGACAGATCACAAGTCTCGCAGCCCCAGAGTTAGAAAATGATTCAGAACCAAGGTCATGGGAGAAGTCACGAAGAATGTAGAGATGTAGGGAAAAAAATTATAGTTGTGTCTTTTCCTTGTATTTGATGGATCTTCTTTTGAGTTTATCTCAAATTTCGAGTTACATTTGGATTACGTATGGTTTTTTTGTGTAAAACTTTGACTTTCGTGCTGCTTTTGATTCTTTATCTTCTGTTTAATTTGTATTTTAACTCCAGCCGTGACTCAAAGGTTGCTGTTTTCTGTTGCATGATATAGAGTGACCATTTTTCAGTCTCAGTATGCTTCTACTGGTCAGACATGAACAAACACCGTTATTGATGCGCTCTCAAAAATTGTGAGGCCAGACAGGCTCTCCAGTGATATTTTAAGAACACATCAAACATATTGATTAAATTATAATGCAGACTCTAGCTGAACTGTGTGTGTATGTGTGCGTGTGCGTACGTGTATGTCTGTGTGTGTGTGTGTGTGTGTGTTTGTGTGTGTGTGTGTGTGTGTGTGTGTGTGTGTGTGTGTGTGTGTGTGTGTGTGTGTGTGTGTGTGTGTGCAAAAGCATTTCAACAGCTGCATATTTTGAATCTCAGACTTGACTGTGTTATTTCATCTACCTGACCATTTACTAAATGGAACATTGGTTATGCAATCATACTTTAGCAGCTTTAACTAGATATTAAAGTTTCAAAATTTCTAAAGTCGAAAGAGAAAGTGTTCTTGTTTTTGTTTTTTGTTTTTTCAAGAAAGCTCCTGGGTAAGGCTGCTACAGTAGGCTTCTGTAGCAGCCTTACCCAGGATCATTTCCAGTGGCTTCGAAATAATCCTACAGGCAAACAGCTCCTTTCCCCGTTAATGAACAGACAATTGGTCATCCTGGTAGCTGTGGTCTTCCTATAAATATTTCAAAGCTGCTCAAGAGCATTCCTGTCTTGGATGGTGGTTTGGGATACTAGACAAATGAGTTGTTGGTTGAACCACCTTTTTTCAGGCCATTGGTTTCTTCGAAGGAAATGATCACTCTCCTTTGACAGAGTAAAATCAATCATCCATCCGTCCGTCCGTCCATCCATCCATCCTCCATCCATCCTCCATCCATCCATCCATGTTATTGTCAATGAGATAATGGCAGTTATCTCATCTACAGCCACCTGTCCGCATTGCGGGTCACAGGAATGATAAGGAACACCTTTAATGTTTCCATCCATTAAAGGTGTCTTGTTCTGCGATGTGCTGGCGATGTGTCCAGATCCTCGCCATACGCCCATATTTCTGCTGGGATAGACTCCAGTGACTTGTAAAAGCAGAGGAAGCGGTTTGGAGAAAAAAAGAATGAATAAAGGTGTCATTTGACAAATTAATGGCATTTCAACTGTGGAGAGTTTTTATTCACGACATTCAGGTTTTAGTCACAGTTAATACTCTGTGTCAAGTTTGATGGTTGACACAGAGTGAATGTATAGGTGCCCTAAATAGAAAACTGGATGGTTTAGCAGTAGGTTTACATCTGCTCTCAGGCAAGGGACTTTATGTAAAGATGGCTTAATAGAGATTTTAGGACTTAACAAAATGTTATTTTAGCCTCTAAAAGTAATTCTTTGCATCTATATATCATCTTTTCTCCAATTAAAAAAACTAATGTGACAGAAACTACTTTATCTGCCACCATGTTTCCTCCTAACTTTCCTCCCACATTAATTCTCACCCCCCCCCCCCATTTTCTTTGCTTATGTTGTTTCAGACTTGTATTTTTTTCAATCTAATCTGCTCAAACATCCATTATTTAGAAACAGATGGCGGTTTCCAAAAAGCCTTCAGACTTCATCTGTCACAGATGGTTAACAGGGGCGTGAGTGATGTGTTAAAGGGGACTACTAGCTTAAACACATGGAGGAGTCTGGATGGATGAACAGATGAGTTGAGATGAAACAGAACAAGTTCAGCTGTGCAGCTGGAATGAAGACAAGGTGAACTTCTCAGCTGGCAGTTAATGTTTCATAGGCACAGA
Source organism: Antennarius striatus (assembly GCF_040054535.1). Classification (NCBI taxonomy): domain Eukaryota; kingdom Metazoa; phylum Chordata; class Actinopteri; order Lophiiformes; family Antennariidae; genus Antennarius; species Antennarius striatus. The sequence continues at coordinate 9,928,376 of NC_090796.1, read as the reverse complement.
AATGTACACACACACACACACACACACACACACACACACACACACACACACACAGAAGCAGAGACAAAAAACCCACACACACACGCTCACCTCACGCTGAGTGGATAAAGTCAAGAGTCCTTTTATGGGCGTTGAAAACAAAGCAAAGGGGTGGAAATTAGACAAGAGTCTAAGTACAGTTATGATAGTGAATGTAAAGCCAGCAAAAGACCATCTGTAACCCCCAGCTTTCGCCACCTCCTCCGCCTCCCCCTCCCTCAACTCCCATCCATGCTGCAGGCTAGTGTTATTAATGTATTGACTTGCATTATTGATGCATGGCATGATGATAATGGCTCTGAGAGCACTCTTGGGTAGGAGGGGGGTAATTGTAGTTTTAAGTGTGTGTGTGTCTGTTTGAAGAGAGGGAGGTTATTATAGAAGATAACAGGGTTAGGGTGGAGGTGGGGGGTAACACAGTATGACTGGACAGGCCAACATATGAAGTAGGGACAATAGATTGTCCACTTCCTAAAGACATAGTTTAGAGAAATGTGAAGGACACCACCGATTTAGATCGGGGACTCACTAACAGATTCAGATCAAATGACACAGACTCTCATCATCTGTCAGTTGTCTCAGAGTCCATCTCTCCTCATGTCTGCTTTAATATCTGCATCATCAGAGCGCTGGTGGGCCCATGACACACACTGGAAACTTGATATGAGACACCGAGCTACAAAGGGTCCAGACCCCCCTGTCTCCTGCCACACACGGTTAACAATTTCCACAGCAGTTGGCTGGTTGGTTTTTTAGAGTCACTGAGGACAAAGTGTGTCCAAAAGCGTGACGCTGCATTCTTTTGAGTTATTTGTTGTTGTGGCCCTCATGTCATTGAGCAGCTTGTAAGCACTTTTGTTTTGAATTTAATAAAATGGGTTGGAGGCATGCAGCTGACCATGATGGACATTTATGAGCATGAGTGAGATTAAGTTGGTGAGACATTCTAAAAGGTTTATTGCTTAGCTCCATGCATAGGTTAGGGAAATTCTAAAATTTAAGTAAAACTGAGAGATCTCATTCCTGCTGCCAAAGAAATGAACAGTTGCTGACAATCTGACTTTTCTGTTGATAATCATCTGTTGATAAGTGATTGAAAAATAGTCAATTCTGTTCTCTTAAAATGCGCTGAATTCACCTCAACTCAAAGTAAATATTGAAAGCATATTTTTATAGAAATTATTCTTGTAAACAGGCCTAAAGCTTGAGAGATGTCATGTTGATGTTACTTTCATATTCTAGCATTCTATACTCTCACCCCCCCTTTCTCAGACACACACACACACACACACACACACACACACACACACACACACACACACACACACACACACACACACACACACACACACACACACACACACACACACACACAACACACAATCATGCACAAACTGCTCTTACAAATAGGACTATTGCATAATTTAGTGTGTTTCCCAGTTCTCTATTCAGCCGAAACACAATTCCATAAAACATGCAATATTGATCGTGTCCTCTACAGACAGATCTGTCCTAGGAAATCACTCAGAGCTACAAAAAATGTCTGAAATATGTTTGATATATGCAAAATTATCCAAAAAAAATAGAATTTAGAAATATTTTGACACTTGCGCATGTTTTATTCTTACATCTGTTCTTGTCCAGTGTGAACCCACTGCAGTTTCACACAAGTGGATAAGTAGTATATCAGTGTTAGTATGACTTTGACTAGCTACAAAAAGTAAAAATGTACACACACACACACACGCACGCACGCGCACGCACGCACACACACAGACACACACACACACACACACACACACACACACACACACACACACACACACACACACACACACACACACACATAATAAACTGAACACAAACTCCAATAAATGCATGCTCCTCTTGAAACACTTCACAAACACTTAAGCTACTGGACGAAAAAGCCACCATTAGAAAATCCTTAAGAGGTATAATCTCCTGACCTTAGACAGCTTTGTGGATCTGACTGATGGTAGTTTAATGTATACATAAATGGTCCTCCTCTATTAAATTATTTTATTTCACAAGGCTCTGATTATGGAAGGTCAACCAGTAGAGGCGACTGTTTAATGCAGCACGGGTCTTCTGAGTTCAAGCAAAGAATAATACAATGCACTGAAAGGGAGTGGTACATTCTCTCTTTTTTGACATTCAAATTGAATTGATAAGATCAACCCAAACATGTATCGCAATAAACTGATATTTCTTAATCTTGTCAAATCTGTTGGTGTTTGTCATGTTTTATTTTGATCTGTGATTTATTTTGACTTGATTTTCCATATTTTTCGGTCAAATGGCCAATGAAAAAAATTCTTGCTCTCTACTTTTGGCTCAAGGTGACTTGATTGGTGCTTATTCCGTAACTGCATTATATAAAAGATGGCTAACAAATGAGAGGTCTGTCTGATTAAAATGATAAATGTATATTTTCTTTCTCTAGGTGAAACTTTCTCCGAAAACTTCAGCCACACAGAAAAATGTCAGCCCTGTACAGTATGTACAGGACTGCTCCGCATGAAGGCTCCATGCACAGACTCAAACGATGCCACCTGCGTGTGCAACTATGGTTACTACATGAATGAACTCTCACAGCGATGTGAACCCTGCACCAAATGTCCTGAGGGTCTGGGAATGCTGTACAGCTGTGAGTTTAACCATGACACGGTGTGCGAGGAGTGCAATGGGGACACGTACTCGGATCAGGACAGTTCAAGAGAACCCTGCATCCCGTGTGCTACCTGTGACGAGGGACTAATGTTGCATCCCTGCACCTCTGTCACTGATACGGTTTGTCAAGGTAGGACAACAGCCTACTCACAGGTTCATTCACTCTCTCTTATAGATAAAATGTTCATCACATTTTTAGGTAATGAACATATGGGATTCATGTAGTTTGGACCTTTAATTTACTTTCTTGTTTTGACAGTATTTCCCCCGGAACTTGCCAATAAAAATGAGATTTTAAGTGAGCAACACATAAAACAGGAAATTTCAAACTAAGGCTTCTACAGAGATTTTGATCTCCCTATTTTAAGATGATTGATGACCTTTTCCCATAGATTTATTGGTAAGCTATTCAGGAAACGACCATGTCATGACCATATCTAAACCCTGTGGAAATTTAGCAGAAGGGCCACAATGGCCTGCTTAGAATCTACAGTATGTGAGCACATATTGGCTGTTGAGCTTGACAGAGACCCTACAATTTACTGAGCTGCCACATTGTTTTCCCCATAACCAGATCTCATCTCTGTCCAACATTGTACAAATGATTGGCCCATCAACCTAAATGCCATGGAGAAGCTGGTCTCATTGTCTTCATGGACTCATCCCTCCCAGAGATACAAAGACCACACTCTTTCTATGTTCAGGGTTTCGAGGGAGGTCATATCTATGAGTGGAGCTCTGAATTTCATTTATATCATTGCACCCTTTGGGTATCACACTCCAAATCACAAATTCCTCATGAGTGCAGTCACTGCTCATTCCAATGACCTGATGCCTCACTGATTATATCAATGCTTTTGTGTAAGGATTCTGTTGATCAACCATGCAATCTGGTAGAGCAGTGGTTTGAGAGATGATATTATCACAGTGGCAAAGAGAACAAGATTCAGGGTAAAGGGATTCTTTTGTGCCTCTCCCATGATCCCATTTGGCCTATGGGGGCTTTCACTTTTGCCCGTGGGGCTTCTCAAATAAACCACTAATGAGTAAAACAGACAGCAAAATTCTTGAAGATATCTTTAAACTATTTTTCTGTTTTGGTCGTATTGAGCATTTGTGAGTTTGCATCCAATAATTATATAAAGCTTTATTTAATAGCCAACAATGACATTTTTGTTGCTTGAGCTGGATCTGATCAAGTATTAGAATCAAGTTTAGAGATCAGTTTATTCCAAAATGTATCTCCAGAGAACATCATCCAGGATTAACCGGAATTTTCCTCAAATAGTTGGAATTAAGAGGGTCATGAGTTTTGCGATTGTGATTTGTTTTTTTTTAAAACTGCCATAAAAAGCAGTGTCACAAACTATTTTAATGCCATTATGGTAACGTTTCTCTAAGACTGGCTGGCTGTACATAAAGTGATCAGACAAATTAGACAGTGTCTGTCTTTATTAGAACCAGAGAGAATACGGAGAATTTCATTGATTTATTCTCCATTTAGTATAATAACGGAACTCGATTGAAATTTTGTTTTTCTAAAGATGATAGAGAGATTGATTCATCCTAGATGGAAATGTAAGGAGCCAGACCTCCAGTACTAAAACATCCTTTAGATAAGCAGTATTCTTCAGGGTGAATGTGTGCTCGTTGGTATGATGGCTTGTGGCCTGCTGTGTTTGGGCTGCATCATCATATGTTATTCCTCACTCTAACCCAATCATGGGATCTGTGTTTCTAATGTAATGTTTTTACTGCATTATCAGTACTTACAAATCAGACGTCCATATCCATTAGCATTGCAGAGTCAGGCGACACAGGCCGAAAGCTAAAGGGAGTCAGAATGGGGGGGGACACACACACAGAGGCCATTGCCTGTGAGGACAAGTTGTAACTTGAGATATTGGAGACAGTTAAACCAATGGTTGAGGGACATGAACGTCACCTTGACTATACAATTCACATCTGAAATTACAGTTCAAGGATTATGTTTAAATGAATACCTTGAATTGAACTCCTATATACATAATACAAGGTGAAAATGCAGAGATCTTTGGTTTGACTTTTGCCGGTAAAGATAATCAGTTTCTTCATCTTTCTCAGAATGTAAAGCATGCTTGTGCTGATCAGACTGTCAGGCTATACCCAAAGATTTAAGGGGCTGAAGGCAAGATGCTTATCTTAAGAAGTGCAATATGGCTTCCACGCTTCTGCAGGCCAGCTAAGCAAGGCCAGGGGTTGGAGGTCATGGGAGGCTTGTATTTGGAAGGGTTCTTTGTGGGAAGATCAGTTGGTATGAGTTTCCTCTCGGGATTTGCACTGATCAACATGGCTTAATTCCCACAATCCCTCCAGGAGTCACAACAACAACAAACAAGTAAAGTTGATCAGCAATCTCTTTCAGCAACTTTCAGAGTGATGTCTGCCAATGTTATTGAGTATTAGTCAACAATGTCTGCTAGAAATTATGTAGCTTTAAGTAATTAATTTGCATCTGAAGATATGTTTTGAGGAAACTATGATGAGGAAATATCAATTAACATATCTGGAAAGTTACAAAATCTTGAACACATCAGTAAAATGTTTAGAAAGTAATATCCATTTACATCTTTGTTTAACTTGATCGTGGTTTATGCTTTATGCAGAAAATGATGATAATTTGGCTATAACTTTATCCATTATCTTTTGTTTGTTTAAATCTGTTAAAATTGTGCGTTTGGCTCAATACTAGTGGGAATGGAAGCATTTATGCTTTGATCCTGTCCCTCTTTAGACTACACATGTGTGCTAACCTATAACCCAAAGGTTGGGTTACAGGTCCTGTTACAACAAAGGCAGAGGACCAAGGTTTGCAGCATGTGTTTAATTACATAATTCATGCACATGAGAGAAAGTCTATCTGTTTGATCACATACAAGTCAGAAATTAAATGCACAGAGCTATATATTTTCAGATCGCATCGATAGTCCTTCCTGGTCTTCTGGACCAGAATTGATAAATTGGTTATTGAACATTGCAGAGCTAACACATCATATGGATTGTTGAAGGAGGAGTGGGTGTTGTTGTTTTTTTGTTTTTTTTTGTGGGGAAGCGTGAGGGGGAGGAGGGCAGTTGAAGCAAATGCATTTGGTTATGGAACTGATAGGTGAGTAGGAGGAGGGAGCTATTTCCTTCCTGAGTTTGGTTGACCTTAACGATTGACAGGCTGCCCTCCAGAAATCAGACGGTTCAATCTGTTAAGCAGCCCAATGCATAGCACTCAGAGCCAGGGTACTTTGGTTAAATTAAGAAAGAAAGACGGAGGACAAAAAATTTGGAAAGAGAGATGGCTGATTGTGGAATGTCAATAGGACAAGGCTTTTGACTTTAGGACAGTGATCCTATCTTTATGAAATGGCAGTCTGTCAGATTTTATCAACTACAGAGAGAAGGTAAAATAATGTTACCTCTATAAATTGGTTGAAAACACCATCTCTGGCTGACCCTCTAATGTTTTTAAGTTCACTCCTTTTATAACCACATACTTTAATATGCACTTAATGGCTACTTAGAGTATAAAAGGCAGAGGCTAAAGCAACATGTCCGGGTTAACAAATAAGATCAATAACCTCAACAGCTGATGATCCACGATGTGTAAAGACACAATTTTTTTATTGTACTTCAGAGGGTAGATTTATACTTTATTACCTCTAACAATTAGAGATGGAGGGCTTGATGTGATCGGTGCAGTTTAATTGTTTGTTAGTCTTTGCGTCTGTGTGTTTGTAGCGTCAGAATATTTTAATGCATTAATGTTTTGCGTAAAAGTGAGTCACTGTGGGAATATGTATTGTCCTTGACAAATGCCATCTTCATGCCACATCAATCAATAAGGCAGGTCATTGCATGGCCATGCTATACATGCATTTGCTTTGCAGAGGTATGTTTTCTCAGATTTAGATTCAGATTTCTATTAATGCTCATACTTACACAGTACTAATACGAAATTGCATTGTGCATAAAAGCAGCAGGCACGATAAAAAGGCATTTCAGGCAAACTGTCAAAAGAGCAATGATAATAATAAATAGTATTAGATAGTAGTTCATTACTATAAGCAGTTAGCTATAAGCATGAATTTGTAAGAAGACAATTTGTAATAGTCTTGTCTTCAGCTGCCTATTCAAAATCAGAGTGTCAGGTTTAGCCTGCAGCCTACCTCAGCTGACATCGGGCAGGAAGTGGGCTACACCCTGGACAAGTTGCCAGTTCATCACAGGGCCACATAGAGAGACAAACACCCACTCATGCACAAACGGGATAAAAAGACAGAGACAAAAATTATTCCCTGCATCCGACCCATTTCCCCAATAGTTGTGAATAACCCCCACTCTGAATGTGAATAAATAATTCACTGTCCTCGTACAGCACAGTCACTCATTGTTAGACTATAACTTAGTCAACACACATCTCCTGCCTTATATCTCTATGACTCGACTCTGTGGGCTCAGTTGACCTTCTCACTTTAACCCTTTTGGTTCCTCCTTTACACAGAATGGCCATTGTGATGATGACTGAAGTTTTAACTGTGACTGTATCTCTTTATGTGTTGCCAAAAAAGAATTGTCCCCTTGTGGTCGTGACCCATTAGCCTAAAGTCGTCCGCCATCTCTTAGGAATTCGCCACTCAACATTCCAAGGGAAATCTTTGGAGGTGATTCGGCCAAGGGTGACCACAACACTTGCACCATCACTCGTGCCAGTCATTTCCACAAGTTTTCTTTTGTCACTCTCTATTCACAATAGAAACTGGAGGATTGCGCCTCGCCCAAGACAAGTCTTTCCCTTTTCACTGTTTGTCTTTTTATCTGCCTTTGCAGTCAAGTGTACAATATATTTTATGAAATAAAGACACATGAATAAAGGAATTAAAAATACCAATTTGGCCAGAACAATAACCCTTTTGAAGTATCATATAAAGTCTGTAGCTGTGACTATATGAGTGCTTTATAGATGAATTTTAAGTTTTGATTCTGATTTTTACAACCACTCAATATGTTAATTGCGATTTTCACACATGTCCCTTGTTGTAAGCTTCAAAATGTTAACAAAACAAATCCACAGTTGAGCTATGCACCAGGAAATAATTAGAGCAGTACATGTTTGCAGAAGAAAAGACGGAGATAGAGAAAGACAGAGAGGGAACAGATGCTGAGAATGTGGCCTGGTCGATGAAAGCGATGGAGTTACTCCTCTGCACTCTCAGCTTTCTCTGGTTGACCTCTATGAGTGCTGATCACATTCTGCTGCAGAACAGATACACTCACACAAAGACATAGGCAGGTGCTCACATGCATACTGTATAAATCCACTGACATGCATCCACTTTCAGGGGTGTGTTTATTCTTGTGGCTATAATAATGAGATGGGTCGTGCATGGTAGGAATCATGACGGAGGCATTGAGGAGGAGAGATGCTGTGAGAACGTGAGTAGAGATGGTGAAAGTGAATTTAAAAAAAAAACTGGGGCAACCACATTCTTCAGTGATCCTCACTTAACTCTGCTTGTGCTTGTTGAAACAATCTACCATAAAACGGGTTGCCAATGGTGAAGGCATCTCATGTTTTGTTGGACAGGGATTGGCAGCAGTCACGATTCCTCTCAGGTGTAATGACATACAATAAAAACACATCGTGGCTTGCATCGGAAGCCCCTCCTTCCTTCACTGTTTGACTCAGCCTTTAAAGCGTATGAAACAGCAGCAACACCTGTTTTCAAGAGCCTGGAATGGTGAGTTAAACCCAGGCGTGGCTGTTACCCCACACATACAAACCCTCCCTGAACCTGAATTGCCCAGACACACACTCCCACTGTATGCATATACACTCAAGAGGGGGAACAGTACAACAGGTTTTCTTTATGAAATTTGTGTCATGTTGACAAGTAAACACACACTCAGATTTCCAGTCACAAGTTAATTGTTGATAGACGAAAGTCACAAGTAAAATTCCTGTAATTTCCCTGACAACCAAATAATACTTAACAATAAATATAGTTAATGGTTTGCTGACAGGAATTACATTTGACTTAACCTGTAATTTTGAAACCTTCTCAGCTTCTGTGATGTCATTGACAAAGCATTGCCACATGTAGACTTATTAGTATTTTTGTTCTCTAGAATGGACATACAGCATTCAGGTTTGCATGCCTTTAACTCTTTAGGTCCTGAGCCTATTTTGGATTTTTAAAAAAAATACTTTTGATTTATCTATATCACATAAAAATGTTTAATATGCCCATGTTTGGTCTAAATATAAGTGTGCTTTTATGCTTGGATAAACATATTTTCTGTTATCAAATGAAAAAAAAAACCATATCTCTGGTTTTCTGTGGTCTATTTGCACCAAAGGGAGTAAAGGTACCAGCAGCGTTCCATGTGACAGGGTTTTTTGTTATGATGTTTTAAACATGCCACATGATCATGATCGTGATCATCAGGATGACACCAGAGATATTTCCATTAGACTTGGTTGAGGCATGGGGCAGACAACCTGATTTATGTTCATACAGATCCAGAGAGAGGGGTGGGTCCAGGATTTTTTATTTACCCACTGTCTTGAGCATTGTTTAGGCAGGGCGTTTTTGATATGTTTCCATTCTTTCACAAAAATAATTGAATTGATTTCCACAGAGGGGTGAGGCATGGGATAGGCAAGTATGTGTGGGATGGTTTGGCCTTAGAGGTGCTGTATCAAGTCCCAAAGTGTCAGTATTTCAAAATAACATTTCAAGCCTTGAACATATTATTGTCATTAGAAGGTACACAGCTGTAGCAAATATTTCACAATGTTTTAAGTTTTGTAATGGAGAAAATTTAAGTTGTTCAATTGGTTATTTAGTTTTAACAGAACAGATATATGTGCATGTTACCTTTGAATTGGACTAAGAAGATGAATGAATGAATGATCCTCGTGCTCCTAGAACTTTCTTTATAATTATACCATGATAAAGAAAGTGCTTTATAATTGAATAAAGCACTAGCTTTACACCATTTTTTTTTAAAGTGAATGACTCCAATGAGACAAACAAGGAAACATTGAATATAAATCCGTATGTATGATCTATTGTAAACAGGGTGTAGTCTTTTTGATGCTTAGTCACCACAGGAAGTGCACCACTGATGGAAGATGTTCAATAAATCGTGGCTTCTGGTACAAAGGGGAGTTCTCCTCAAGAAGGTAGTGGTGGTGGTGAGCAGTGGAGCTTGATGCTAGGATGACTTCATAAAAGGGAATTTCTGGGACGAGGATTTGTTAGAGGTGCCACTTTCTGTACGGTGGTGACAACTGCCCATATAGAGAGAACATATCTAAGCTTTTATGGCCTACAAGAGATTGGCTGTCAGGAGAATATATCTGGTCATGAGTGGTTAGAAGGATAATGAGGAACTTAAGCCTCATCAGCAAAGTTTTTCCTGACTGAACTTTGGCTAAGCTTAATTTTTCTGTGTACCTTTTCCTGACATTAAAAACATACATACATGGGGGTTTTTTTCTGGCTGTTATCATTCATGATGTAAATCATGGTCATGTATTTCTCTCTGCTTAGATAGGTAAATGGATGGATGGATGGATGGATGGATGGATGGATGGATGGATGGATGGATGGATGGATGGATGGATAGATGGATGGATGGATGGATAGATAGATAGATAGATAGATAGATAGATAGATAGATAGATAGATAGATAGATAGATAGATAGATAGATAGATAGATAGATAGATAGATAGATAGATAGATAGATAGATAGATAGATAGATAGATAGATAGATAGATAGATAGATACTTACTTTATTAATCCTGGGTACATCATCACTTTAGGTTACAATTTCAGGGAATAGTTGCTGTTTTGAGTCAGCTAAATGTCTCAGCATAATTACTGTCTGACCAAATAAAGTTGTCCAGTAACCACTGAGTCCTCTGCATATTGGAAACAAGCTAAGAGCAGCAGGACAGCATCACTCCCCTTTAAGGCCAAACCATCCAGTGTGAGAAGCTGCTTGTGGTTCAGTAAATGCACTCAGAGCTTCGTCATAGCTGTTAATCATAGAGGAATTGATGAAGACGGTGGCTGGTAATGATGCGGAGAAAGGATAGATGGATGCAATGAATGGTTAATGAACAAATGAATAAAAGATATCAATAGCAATGCTCAACAGCAATGATGTTGTGCATTGATGGAGTGGTAGTGTTTTCTGTAATTGCGCAGACTATTAGACCAAAAAAATCCTCTTACAATCCTCTTTGTCAAGATCTGGACAAAGTTTCCAGCTTTCATTAAATTCTCTATTTTTAATCCAGTATGTTTTGATTAGATTTTTGCAAGTGCACGTTTCATGACATACCTACATTCTGTCCCCTTGAAGAGTGACTGACCAGAATGACTGTATAGAATGTTCAGGTCATCATATAAAGCAATATTGTCCCTCTCATTTTCTGATGGTATCACACATTTACATATGGTTGCTGCAGTTTTTTTTTTGCCTTCAGGTTGTATCTCTCTCCCATCCTCTTGTGTCCAATCGCTCTCATCCTCACAGGAGGTCAATAAACGTTTTAGCTTTAAGGTAATTTTTGTTCTTGTTGAATTTTGATTTCTTGTTGACCATATCACTCTGACACACCTCCCTTTCCTCTCCCGATGGCTCATTTGTAGCGTTTTCCTTTTTTTTCCTAATCTATCACTTTTTTTGACCTATTGTTTTGCCTGCAATTGAATTGAAAATATGAACCATAAATGAAAGCACTTTCATAAAATAAATATATTGAACAACTGTTCAGTTTTCTGGTCAGTTTCACCCAGACATTTAGATTACCTCTTTCTGTCAGACCAAAATCTGATCATTTGATGTACAAATTACGACAAGGCCAAACACCCTCAGTTGAATGAGATAAGAAAACTCCCTTAGTTTATTTTTTACAGCGGGGAAACATGTAATGACACACAAAAAAACTTACAAACTCCAGTGAATCACAACTAAAATCCATCTAAATCTTACATTTGATTGCCACCAGTCCCAACAAACTTTCAGTCCATTTGATGTCAGCCTAAAGCAGTGTTACCTGCAGGAAAGAAGGTGGACATGAAAAAGAAGGATAGAAAGAAATTACTTCTCCAAAGTGACTGTGTTACTGACTAAAAAGGAATTTCCTGACAGGAGAGAGCCGGTGATGCAGTGGATAGAGAGAGGATTAAATGATAGAGAGGGAGGGGGCATTTGTGCTGGACAGACAAGATTTCCGTCAATGAATGATATCTTGTTTCCTCTGTGTTTGTGCGTGCGTGCGCACGCACGTGCGTGCGTCTGTGCGTGCGTGCATGCGTGTGTGTGTGTGTGTGTGTGTGTGTGTGTGTGTGTGTGTGTGTGTGTGTATAAAGGGTGGAATAGAGAGAGACAGACAAGCTACGGTGATGCTTTTGGTGTTTTTGTATGCATCTGCTTAGGAGGACAGGAAGCAGTATAAAGTGCAATCATCAGTCCAAGAAAAAAAAGATAAAAGTCACTGCAGCAGAATCAGAATGTTTTGTTTATTATTATTATTATTATTTCCATATATTTCTCTGACTTGTTAAAACCTGTCCAACTGGAGGTTGAAGTGTGGAATTCTATTAGCACCCAACATAATCTTGAGTAATGAGCCTTGAAACAAGGTGCGGAGTGAGGTAGATCCTTCTGGATCATAAAAGCCAGAGCTTAACAACAGGAAATCATTACAGGTAAGAGGGTGGGTATGTTCAGAGTGCAGTCTTTATGCTTTGCACACTTCTAGGTAATCTATGAGGTCACTTAACACATCATGAAGAGGCTTCCTAAACCCAAAAGTCAATTGCATGAAGTGGGTAGGCATTGATGATAATTAGCATGGAGGGAGTCAAAGGATTTACAAAAACACTTGACACCCTCTCCAGGTGTCATGTCAACAAAACCAAACCCGTAGAGAAACATCTTTTAGGTTAAGGATATTGAAATTACATAATTATTGCTCTTAGACATCAGGTTTAATGGATTTATAGGGGATGAAGAAGAACATCCGACAGAATCTGTTTCCCAAGAGAATATTCAGTATATTGGTATTGATAAGAACAGTTCTTATCGCATCCTCATAATTCCTTTGCTAAAAGCCTCACATTAGCCTGTGCATCCGTTTTTAAATAAGCCCTAATTAAAAATGTTTTTGACTCGTGAGTGAAGAATGGCCGCCTTGCATCCAGGGGCTCTCCTGAGGTATTTAGAGCTCTTGAAAACCAGCAGGAGGATTTCCTGTTGATGATGTGAATAACTGTAAGTAAGTGACAGGCGAGGATAGGTTTCCACATCCGCGGTCAGCTTCTAATATGTCTGCTTATTGTTAATGGTTAGAGGAAAGTGGGCAGGACTAGATGGACAAACTTGCTCTTTCTCTCCTCAATGGCTCCCTGAGGAGGAGGGCTAAAACCACGTGAGGTGGGACATGATGCATGGTTGTGTGATGCTGTTTGCGATTGCAGCATGAGATACATTCATATTTTAATTGGATATACTGGTTAGAAGTAAGAAAAAGGTGATTTGAGCTTTTAAAAGAGATGATCTTTGGTGTATATTTGTTGCCGTATATCTTGGATACCATTTGTCAGTCATGTTTTCAAACTGATATGTAGGGCATCTATGGAGTGTCTCTCCATCTGCTGCGATTAAAATTTTATCTCTAATTATCTGCTTTGTTTCAATGAGACAGGAATTTCAGTCCTGTAATTTTTCTGTTAGACTGTTGCTATCCTTATATTGTAGTGCTATAAGTCAGTTTACAGTATGAAATACTTATAAATAAAGAACGTTTAGACTGCAAACAGGAGTATACAGTATATAGTAAGTAGTAACTATACTTGAATTCTGAGTGTCCTCTTGGTATCAACAGTGCATTATTTATACATATCCCCTTAAGAATCTATGGCCTTGAGCAGGATTGAGGACATTTTCGGGACAAAAAATTACACTATCGTGCAAAGATAATTGCATATATCATTGAGATCTGGGTCCATTGTAAGCAAACCAAGCATTTTTGACGTGAAAGCACCTCTCTGTATCTCACTGTTGTGTTTAAGCAACCCTTAATAGTTTTAATGTACAAGAAATCGTCAGATTGAGATTTCCACCGCTTTATCCGCCGCAGCGGGTCACGGGGAGCCGGAGCCTATCTCGGCGGCATAGGGTGTGAGGCGGGGGACACTCCGGGCACGACGCCAGTGCACCGCGGTCTACAAGAAATGATGGAAGTAATTCTTTTTCTTCTTCACAGTTTCTGAAACCGACATTCCAGAGTTTGTAACACCCTACTTCATGCCACCCGATGACACATTTTCACCGGACGGCCTCCCTCCTGAAGGCCCCATGGATAGCACCACCACATCCACCACAACTACAAATGGTGACTCCCAGGAGCGGCTCTATGATGGTCTGAATGACAAACTTATACCCATCTATTGCTCCATCCTGGCAGCAGTTGTGGCCGGCCTCGTGGCCTTTATCATCTTCAAGAGGTGAGGATAAAAGCCAAATGATGCATGGAAAAAATGTACAACACATACACACCGGATATAGATGTACTGGATATCTGTGTGTGAGCAGATGTCACATGTCTCAGTGGTTTTGATTTGTGCCTTTTTAAAAATCATACCAGTGCTATTTGTGACTATATATTAGAGGACAGCTGTGTATTTTCAGTCATATGTTGGACTCAAGTGGTGAAGAGCCATGATGTTTCGCAGAAGGAAGCTGAAATTGTAAAAATAATTCCTTTTCATGAATTTATTTTATAAAATAAACCTGTGACCTCTATGTCTGGACAGCACGCAGTTCTAAGGCTTTAACCCGGGATTTTAATCTGTTTACATTTGTTTCTCTGTCCCTTTCCAATTCTGTAAGTAGCAATTCATAAATGATAAATTCATCACTATAAGGGAAGAGGAAAACTGTTGGTTTGTCGATTCAAATTTATGGGGACAAAGAAATCCAATCAGATTTTGAATTTCCATATTTCATATTTAATGAAGTCATCTGTTGCTTATTTTGAGGTCACTGTTTTCCTGTGGAACACAATATGGTCACAATATGGCTTTCTGTCTTATAATACACAGTAGTTTGTGAATGTATTCATGTTGTCACATTATGACCGCCGTGAAGTACAAAGAAAATTAAACACAATTACAGGTTCAAGTTCTATTGTTTTTTTATTGGACTACAAACAAGGATGCATCATGAGAGCTTTTTGTCTGCTCATTTTTTTTTTAGGTTTGAACACACAAACAGTTATTATCCAAATACTGTACAAATTCTTAGGTTAAAGGTTAACATTACAATAAATACTTTGTTGAGGTTGTGATCTTCTTGATTGTAGTTATAATAAACATCCAAATAAATGTTGACTGGTAGTTGGAAGTGAGACATGAACAAACAATGTTAAACATTTTGCTGACCTGTCAATAATTGCCTCCTCCTCCTATTGTCATGTTTGTCATTCCAAAATAATTTTCTGATGGAAGTCTAGAGGTTAATGTCACTGGAATATATATTTCTCCTTTTGAAGCTGAATACACACATGATATGAAAAAGCTGACAGGTCAAGATTTGATTCTTTTTGCTTCGCGATTCGTTTCACCTTCAGATGGAACAGCTGCAAGCAAAACAAACAAGGAGCCAACAACTGTACAGCCAATCAAAACCAGACGCCGTCACCGGAGGGTGAGAAGCTGCACAGTGACAGCGGTATTTCTGTGGACAGCCAAAGTCTAGAGCAGCAGGCCCAGTCTCAGGCACAGACAGGTAATACTCTGCTACCTGTGCACAAACAAGAGCCACTCCCTTAACATGGTGGCAGCTTTGTTTGTTAAGATGTGGTACTTACAGTCGGCTATAATCACATTTTCAGCACTGAAGTCCCTATTTATCTTGTGCTTTATCCCCCTGTTTTTTGAATACACACATCGATCTGTTAGAATTTTGTGCTTCTATATACTATAATTGGAAGACACCATGTACCTTGAACTGTTCCACCACATCAAAAGAAATAAAATTCAATCCACTCCCCCATGAATACAGCCTTTCAAATGTGCTGTTGCAAATATAGATTGCAAAACAGATAGGAGTAAAGTGTTTTGTTTTTTTTGGCAGCCTATGCATATGGTTGTTTTTAGTTCCATCTTGAAAAACCAGTTTGAGAGACCGTGGGACATTTAAAAACCACCTGCTTGCCCAGATGATAATAAAGGAAGACCACAAAGTGTTGCAAGAGGGTGGAAACCGTTTGTGGAAGTTTTCTGTCTGAGTTTGAACATGATCTCAAAGCGGAAATACGTGGAATGTCACAAGACTACTATTAACCGCTAAACATTGTTTCTGTTGCAGTAAATACACTCACCGTGTTTTAGTAGTAATTACAGCCAATAGAAAAAGATCTAAAGAAGATGAAGGTAGAGACCCACCATATTATGTTAGTCAGTCATCATAGAATGCCGCTATTTTTGATTTTAAAAAAGTACTATAATCAGATTTCTTTACATTAACTGTACTGTAGAGCATCAAGGTAAAATAAACATATTAATCACTGAGAAAATATTGTAATATCACATTAGACTAAATGTTTTTATAATTAAACAACACAATCGAAAAAAATAATAACTTGACATTCCTCTGTTAAATCTACAGTTGTCACCATAGATGAAGAGCCATGTTTGCTGCTTCCTCTCCAAACCAGAGAGAAAGTAGAGAAGCTGCTCTTCAGGGGCAACGAGGGAGACGATTGCAACCACATGGATGACAGCGACTGGTGCAACTTGGCTGGTCTCCTGGGATATGAGGAGGAACGGATCACAACCTTCCGGCAGGATGAGCATCCTGTCTGTGCGCTCCTGTCTGACTGGGCAAGCAAGGACAGCGCCAGTATTGACACGTTGTGCACGGCACTGCGTAAGATCAACCGTGATGACATCGTCCAGAGCCTGGTGTTAAGCCCAAGTGCTCCAAAGCCGACTGCAACCTCTGTAGTGTGATTTATGCTTAACAGTGATCAAAACACCTGAACCTCATACTAAATATCCTTCTGTGGCCTCCTCTTACTGCATAAGCCATGCTACAACCGCTTAAAGCTATTCCTACTTGACGCCAGCAGAAACAAGATTAAATACGAACTATCATTAATCCTGAAGAATCATTTCATGTTTCGTGAAGGGATGAGACAGGAATATGATAGAAATTAAGCAAAAACTGAATGATACTGGAATTTTGTAATCAAAGGAAAAAGCTTCACGTAAACATCAGGATTTTCCTAAAATAACCACTCAATGTAACGTAGTCTGTAATCACTCCATTTTTAGTCAGGGCATGAACTATCTAACATCCACTTTACTGTTTTCCAGTTGTGTTAACTGTGCAGCAGCAACAGACTTTGGATTGAATTTATCATACATTCCTCACTCTTTCATTCCTGTAACTTGTTCCACTGTATATTTATTCTCAAAGGCACTAGTCCCCTTACTTATAGTGTTCAGACACCTACAGTATGTTGTACCACTAAATAATATTTTACAATATTCTACATTACCAAAGAGGACTAAATGTCTCATGACCATACCTGAAAAGTGACATTATTAACATCCCGTGTTTGGTTTCACCGTGTTTGGTTTGGTTCGTTTCACTGCTAAGCAATGAGGCCTGCATACTACAGCGTATCCAGGTCATTGATAAACATGACAACCTGATGAAGGGAGCTCAGAAGTTTTTCAAGTGTAACTGCTCTCCCTCCACCAGGTAAAACAGAAGCTAAATACTCTTACTTTAAAACTTCCATTAGTTTGAAAACACTCAGATGCAGCTCACAAGGAATTACTTCCAACTCGGGGTTAATCTTGACGGATGTCGACATACTTTGCTAAAAGAACTGCTGGCTGGACCCTTTGGAGAAGGTCATTGACCCAGGCAACATGAGACACTATTCTATGTGCGCAGGCCTATCTGCATAACACAGCTGCTCCCACACACCCACACCCACACACACACACACACACGCACACACATGCACGCACACACACACACACACACACGTTCCTACTGACCCAGATAAGGGAAAAATGTGGACTCAAGTCACCCAGTCACAACTATGTATCCTGTAGGTAAACAGACAGACGCAGCCTGCACAAGGTGTACATACATACCTACATAGACAATAGTATGTAACCCTGCATGCATGTACTATACAGACAGAATATGTATACATTCGCAGTGTCATTCATTCAGATCCAGCCATATCTGGTATTGAAAAACTCTCATGAGGGGACCATTAATTAATCTCATCAGTACTAGCGGTATAAAGTAGAATTTGTATAATTTGCAATGATGGTATCAGTAAACAGCATGCAGAAGCTAGCAACTACATGTCAACCAGTGCAAACATTCCAAAACAAGATATATGTAAATACATAATAGTCAAGATGCAGAACAAATATTCAAGGTTTTCGTTGTTGTTTTTTTCCGTGTGTGTCTTTTCTCAGGGCATCTTGAATGATCGAGTTAACAGATTTATATTACACTCATTACTGCACCCTGTAGAATTATGTAACCACTTTGTAGTCTTTCAAGTGGAGCCGCTGTGTTTACTCAGAGCAGTGATTTTTGCGACTGACAATCCTTGGATCTGGTGCATAGGAAAGCAAAACAGGCCAGAGAACAATGGCCTTGTTTTCTAGTTGTTTGTAACAATAAAATTTGAATTAAAATAAGTGGAGATTTAAAGCAAAGGATAAATAATGAAAGCATCAATTCAGACCAAATAGGAGGCAGAAACGGTTCAGGTTATTGAAATATAAAGGTAAAAGAATCCAAGAATCAGCATTTTGGAGTAGTTTAAATATAATCATGCTTTGCCACCAGTGCTCTTCACCTATTTGGATTTTATTTGTTAGTTCAAAAATCTCATTTCATCAGTTTATCATGAACCATGGTCCTCAGCACACATTCATTTCAATTCTTTGGTTTTTTTTAAAACTTTTTTTCAGTTCCGGGGAAAGTCTGTGAGGGAACAAATAGTTTACCGTGCTATTTCTTAAAGCTTCGTCTGCTGCCTTCAGATATAGGTTGCCCCTAACCACTGGCATACTGAGTGTCATGCTGTGTTGTTGCTTTAAATGAAGGTACTCTCACTATACTGCTTAAGGATTGTTGTATTTCAATTCTAAAATAACTGAAAATTATATGTTTCTTTTTGTGTCATAGACTGTAGCACTTACCTTTGTAATTGTATGTCTGTTTTGCATCATAAGTGCCTGGGAACTAAATCAGGTGTCGGCTGATGTTGTATATTTTTGCTATTTTAGCTTTTGTAAGTGTGTTTGTCAGATTTTTGTCTTGTAAATATTTTTTTCTATTTTTTATTTTAGTTAAAGCCTAGAATGTGCTACTGTACAATATCTACATGAATGGGACATTGTTACTGTAAGCTGTCCTAATTTAATCGAGGAAAAATGGCATATGGAGTGGAGGTGCAATTAAATTAAAAATCTTTAGTAATGTAGTGCATGATTAAGACTGAAAATTAATAAGTAAGGCAATTTTAAAATACATAAGTTTTAGAACAAGGAAACAAAAGAGGCTTAAATTATCCTCCTGTCAGCGAGTACTGTACACTACTTGGAATTTGTATTTGCTTTGATTACGTGGTCAAGCGACCTAATCATGTGCCTATAGCCAGGAGCAGGTTATCATAGTGTAGCATAAAGACTGGAAGCAGCTCTCCTGGTTCTGTTCAAAGTGAACAAAATCAGCCAATCAACACCTCTTGAGTAAAGCATGTTAGATTTATAAGCAACTAAATGACAGAATAATGATGGCAATGTGCTTTTCAGCAAAACTGTGGCTATGTAAAAACAATATACAGGTAATCCTCAGCATACAAGTGCAATTGTTTCCGAGAGGTCATTCTTAAGTCTAATTGTTCGTAAGTCGCTATTTATTCAATTTCAATCTGTAATCCCCATGTGACATAATTTAGATGCCATTACTACTGTAAATGTAAAAATACTATTCTCTAAGAATTGCTAGAAACAATAACAGGACATAATAACAACACATGATAAAATAAAATACAGACACAGTTCAAGAAAAGTTATATTTGTTTTTGTTACAAAATACATGAAAAAAAAAAAGTTTATGTCATTTCACTGAATGTCACATCTGTCCGCCACAAATGTTAGACTCTTAAAATCACTAAAAAACCACTACAATCACGTAATATCGTGAGAAATGTATCATACCATTTTTATTCATTTCATTCCAGTTACTGTACCACCAATAATCCTGTGGTTATGGTGATAAAGAGATTTTTCTATACAAAATGTGCTCACCTGACTCCAATATCACGAATATATCCCATAAAAAACATGTCTCCTTGTGTTTTTTATTCAACATACTTCCAGTCTTTATTCCAAGCTAAGCTAACTGGCTACTGCTATATGTTTACTAAACAGATATCAAATTGGTATTGATCTTCCTATTTAACAGTGAAGCACAATACTCAAAGTTTTGAATTATTGATTTGAATAAATATCACAATTTCGAAGGTAAAGATCAGCTGATAAAAGTTATGTCCCACACTACAAAGACATGTCGCATGGATATAGATACACTATACAGTAGGTGTTCAATATGTCAATAATATATACAACCCACTTCATAATTTTTCCTCTAGCACTTGAACTGAATATCAACTGCTAATATGTTTTGAGAGAGATCCACATGTCCTGAATGTCTGAAAATAATCCACCAGCAAGAATTTAAGTATGTTTGATGTAATGACCATTATATTGGACCTGTCTGTTATTATAACAGACAAACTGAAATGTTACGCAAGTGTGACTATGTCTGCCTGCATTTATGACGTTTTGGCAGCTGCAGGAAGCAGGGCTGAGACAAGATATTGTTGGGCTTCATCAATACAATCCATTACCACAGAGCGACCTTCCATTAAAACATTTTGTTCGGTGTAGCATAGCTTAATCAATGCTACTATTAGGGTCAGTCATCTAGTGTGGAACTTTGACTAAAGATTGAGGCTTTTTATTTCACAGTATTTGCTTAGCTTCATAGATATGACAGACTCATAAAACAGTGACCAGATATTGAATTGTACAGTAAATTGAAGTTGAATGCCATGATATTGCACTTGATGGTAAAAAAGGAAACATGTAAATTTGGGATTTGATGGTGATGGAGGCAAGAAATTACATGCAGTTTTGGTAGGATAAGTTTTTGAAAAGAAGTCCTGGGAATGAAAGACTGACAGTGCACCAGGGCAGAAATGTATAGATCTAAGGAAAACACTGAATGTTCCTTGTATAGGCCTACTTATACATATACTGTACTATACCTAATGTGAATTGACTTCACTGTTACATCAGACAAGCTGTAAAACCAAGAATAAAGCTGAAGTCCACTTATCCTTTGTATTGCTCAGACAATGTGTCACATGAACTAAAGAATGCATGAATGCATACATAAGGCCACACACACACACACGCACACACACACACACACACACACACACACACACACACACACACACACACACACACACACACACACACACACACACACACACAGTAAAATGATTTAGTTTAAAGAAAAAGTATAAAAACAAAAAGAAATTGTGAAATCATTCCCAAATGATGAATCCAATCCAAGTTATTTATTATATTATCTGATCGGTGTTAGTTTAGTGTCAATGGCATTAAATATTTATTCATATTCACATTTTTACTAATGTCACTCATGACAATATGTTTTTACTTCATGATTTTTTTTTTTACTTGCAGCTATCCACCCCCCCCCACACACACACACACACACACACATTTCAGCCACTCGTGGGCCCACAGGCTATCTTGTGTTTCCAGTTTTAACATGTTCAATCCTGTCAGCTGGAGCAATGACAGTTTAATGTTATTCTGAGCTCAACAGCTACAGGCTGCTGTAAACAAACACAACATCCAAACACATTTACAATCCAATCCTTTAACTGAGTTGAACACAGCGGCAAAGAAGTTGGAGCTTATTCGTTCTCATGAAAACTTGAACGGACGTTGACTTCACTGATGTAATTCACTTAAGTAAAATAACTTTATTGTGTAACAATTTTTACTGGTTTTGTGTGTGTGTGTGTGTGTGTGTGTGTGTGTGTGTGTGTGTGTGTGTGTGTGTGTGTGTGTGTGTGTGTGTGTGTGTGTGTGTGTGTGTGTGTGTGTGTGTGTATAGATGGAAAGAAAGTGTGAGAGAGAGAGAGTGATGGAGAGAGGGAGAGCTTTAGCTATATTTTTCCATCTCATCTTCTTGTCCTTCTTTCTGGCATGACAGAGTTGACATCAGAGAGATCATCACCACCACCCTTATCTTCACCAGCATGTACTTTATTATCCATAAACAGTACAGCATCCAAGGTACAAAGCCTGATGGCTAGAGACAGCATACAAGAACAAGAGGGGGAAATGAGTGTTGGAGATGTGCGTATGCAGTGATGCTCGTTGGCAGGGGTTGTGGAAAGGAGAACTGCAGGACAATGGTAAGATTGTCGAACGTTCATATGTTGGTTATACATCTGTATGATCCAAAACAATCATGGTATGCTCCAGTCATGAAACAGCATTGGTTAATTTTGTACTTTTCTCGTGGGACGTATTGTAGTGAATTTTCCTCAAGACTACATCTGACATTTAATCCAAACCAAATGAGATTTGGTTTGGACAAACGGATTACTGGAAGCTTCAGTGATTGCAGAGGAGAGACTGAAAAGGAAGTTAAATACAGTCGAGTAGTTTCCCTTTATCTTTGTCAAACTGTGTGCATGACCTATGGCATTGTGTGTGGCCAGTGCTGCAACATCCTTTTTCTTCCACTTTATCCGCCGCAACGGGTCACGGGGAGCTGGAGCCTATCTCAGCTGGCAAAGGATGTGAGACGGGGGACACTCCGGGCACAACGCCAGTGCACCGTGGAGCCACATGCAGGGACAGACAACCACGGACACACACACTCACTCCTACGGGCAATTTGGGACTGGCTAATTAACCTGAAGCGCATGGTTCTGGAGGTGGGAAGAAGCCGGAGAACCCGGGGAGAACCCACGCAGACACGGGGAGAGCATGCATTTCATATATACACTATATATACATAAAATACATTTACTTGTTCATTTTCTCTACCACTTTATGTGTACTGCTTCCTCCTCTTTTGCAAGTCTTATTCAAGAAAATGCATGCAAACTTGAGACTTGCATTCTGCTAATGCTAATAAATCACACCACTTATTAATATGTTAGCTTGGTGTGTCCAGGCTTTCTTGTTTCTGCATCAACAGGTTCTGAATCCCTCCCAGAAAGAGAGATCAGGGATTTGAGAGTGAAACATGGTTTTAAGTGAAAACACATTCCCCAGCATCCTGCAGCTGCCTCCAGTGTGTCGTTAGTGAGGAATGTTTGATGTGTGAAGGGAACCATGTGTGTCTGAGTGACATGGTGGTGAAAGATAATAGGCCATATTGAGTTTGTGTGACTGCACACAAACTCAATATGACTTTGACAAAGTGAAGAAACGTCCAAAATGATTGACTCCAGTGACTCTCTGGAGTCACTTACAGTATAATCAGTGTTTACGTGTTACGTGTTAATAGAAAAAGATGACATCAGTGAAAAGAAAGGTAAGGTGTGAAGTCTTTTATTATTAATAACAACTGCAGAAAATAGGACTTTCACATATTATCATAAAAGCATAGCCAGCCAAAGATTATAACACAAGTGAAGCCAGTTTTATTTTGGACCAGTGTCTCAGTTCAGTTTACGAAAGACCAAAACAAAAGAAGACTGATGATACTGTGTCTGTTTATTTACAGTAGGCTAAAAACAATGACGAAAAAACAGACAAGGTAGTAATCATGCAGTTTAAATATAGGTGTGTGTAGGAAAATGTTTTTAAATAGTAAATATTCATCCCTGCTGCACAGCTCACATGTTACAATGGCTATGGTCAGCTTTATGATTCAGTATAACACACCTATTTACTTTAAATCTCACCATTATAAAATAATAGCATTGATACAAGGCTCTGTTATTTTGTCCAGGAACCTTTGACATGAAGACCTTTCCACAGGACACAACACAAAATAGTCTCTAAGGGTAATCCTTCAAAGTTCAGATGATTAAAACAAAGACTCTTGAGATCTTCTTTTTTAGGTTGCGTAATGAGATGAAACCCCGCGGTGCACTGGCGTCGTGCTGAGATAGGCTCCAGCTACCCGTGATCCGCTACGGCTGATGAAGCGGCAGAAAATGGATGAATGAGATGAGACCCAGAATTCTACGTTTACATACAAATAGTTCTCAAATATTTTAAATATGTTCGAACCACTTTGACTTTTGTGCTTCATACCCATAGAGGTCAGCTTGATGTTCTTTAGAAAGGGCAAGAATGGAGTTGAGGTCAAAGGTCAAAGCCATCTCCATCTATAGGGGCAAGGGAAGCACATCTATCTGAGCTGCTCAGTGGACACTTATGATGATAAATGATTGACTGTAGCATGTCTGCAGATCATTCCACATCGTGACCCGTGTTACATTTGGTCATGGAGGACTTTGACAGGAGGTCAAACACGAAGTTCAGCCTTGGCGAGGAGCAAACCGCTGTTTTAAATTTGTTTCAGATTTAAAACCTGAAGTGCAAGTTAGATGATTGGGTAAGAGGAAAGGGGTTTCTTTCTCTTTCTTTTTCACAAATAGACAATAAATTTGTCGATCAATTTGAATTTATATCTCTTTTTGAGCACAAAATATTGCAATATATCACAGCAAGGTTTTCAAAGTCTAATAATTACTCAATTTGTTCATTTATCAAATTTCATACACGAATGAAGGAAAAAAAAAAGGTTTAACACAGGATTGTGGTCAATTGCTACAGAAATTACACTTTTTAATGCTGAAACTATAACTTATATATTTAAACTTTTTCATAGAAAATACTCAACCCAATCTTATTCAGGGGTTCTCACCTAATTTTAACACAAATTGTTGTTAAATTGTTGTCACACAGGAAGATTAAAGTAATAAAGCATTGGATACGAAATGAAGTGAAATAAAGTGAAATGAAATGAAGTGAATTAAACATGTTTAGAAACTGACTCAAAACATAAAATTCACTATTTTAAATCACTATTCTAAACAGATACAATGAGTTATCTCAGAATAACACTCAAATATATCAGTCAAATTTATCAAAGATATTTTCAATCATTCCTTCATTCTTTCATTCATCTTATCCGCTTTTTCCGCTTTTGCGGGTCACGGGGTTTGTTGGAGTCTATCTTTGTACTTACGGGCGAGAGGCGGGGGATATTCCAACATGATGCCAGTGCACTGCGGACCCACTCAAAAGACAATGATTCATGCACACACACATACGGGCTGCTTGGAATGAACAGATATTTTATGTAAGCGTGAATCTCTCCATGACACATTATGTTCTTTCTCAGTGTTTCTGGTGTTTACACTCTTTCTCTGAAGGGACCACACAAACTCGTCACTTTTACAAGTTGTCCATCCATAAAAATGAAATGATGTGGTTTCCCACTCTGCTCTATTATTCTGCTCTTCTTCCCCTTACTCTCTTACCTGTCTTTGTTTTCTGGAACAGAGACTGAGGCTCTGCCAGCACTGCACACAATTAAGTGAAGAGTGATGAAATTATATCTCTGGCCAGGGCAAATGGCCGTATGAAGAGGCCAAGTGGGAAGGAGGGAGAGTCCATTCTGCCTCCCTCTGGGGCCAAGGGAAATTCTATTAGTCTGATAATAGAGACATTTTTCACCTCCTTCCACATCAGACTGTTATACAACTCCTTCCTCTATCCTCTCTTCTCAGGATGTTTGAGAGCCTTCCTCCTAATCCTTCCTGAAGAAAACTCTTTACCTTTTCTATTAACTCCTGTGTCTCCACACCACATCTTATCTGTCTTTTCAGTTACAGCCACATTCCTTCATTTATTCCTTCATATATTTTGAAGGCAGAAACTACCGTCCTGTGAAAACTGAACAAATAAAACAAACACAAATGGAGTTATTTTGATGAATCAAATGAATCAGACAGGCATTCCTCAGAATCAATGTCTTTGTTGACTCAAAGGTTATAAAGTGTCTGCGGCCTTGAAGTAGGTGATTAAAACTTAATGATGGGACTGTGCCTCAGAGAGCTGTAATCGCATGTAATGATTCCAGTTTCAGCTATGATGAAAGTGAAAAGCGACAGAATACGGAAAATTTATATAATTCCCACAGCATCTTTCAAAAGTTTGTAATTGGTGAGGAATTCCAGCCTGTGGCTTTGTGGTGAACAGGAAAGCTTTTATTTGTTTGTCTGAGGGAAATACCATTTGAACACTGGTGGTTCAATCGTATTTGAAGTAAAACCTCACATATTCCCCGTTTCTATTTATGTATCGTGTCTGCTTACCAGGTGCATGGCACATAGACGTCATCTATGTCATCAGCCACTGTCAAGAGCAGGCATGCTTTTTAGGGCAGGACATCCTGGGAATCCGTTTTAGGAGATCACATCCATCCATTCTTCACTCTAACAGTTAACCAGGATACAGTATGTGGTTCAAAATTATAACTGGATCATTCACACATGGAAACATTCTGTACATGTTCCCTCCCTTGGATTTCTGTATTTTCTCTGACAAGTGAGTCACTGAACCAACCAAGCCCCCATGTCATAACAGAAAAATAATCTGCAGCACAGTAACAATTGTGCTGAGACAACTGAGATACCACTGAAGCCTGATCTGCACCTAGAGGTACAAACACAAAGCATGAGTGACACTGAGGCTTAAAACCAGCTGTGCTTCAGACACTTGTCATAGATGAAGGGCTTTGAAAGTTTTTCCACCATTCAGCAAGGAATACTTCAGGATTTAAGACTGTTAAAGTTCCAGGGATATTATGAGAAAATCATAGTGTATCATCAATGGCTAATATTTCATGACAAAGCTGAACAACGATTAAATCTGATAATGCCTGACTGAAGTAAATGCTGTTAATATGGAGCGGCAGTATCTCAGTCCACTGCTTTTTGATCGGAGGACAGGAGGGTCCGCACGGTTCAAAACCTGTGTGGACCAAAAGTGGGCACTGCTGAGGATCTACCTCCCATTATCTGCATGTCTAAAGACATGTGTGTGCGCGCAGGCTTGTACTTATGTGCTTACTAGAGTGGAAAAAAGTAATTTACCCACAGGAATTAATAAAGGATTATTATTATTTTTATTATTACATATTTACCACATGATACCATGGCTTCTACTGTTCAGAAAAATTTAAATCTGTCTCACATTCATGCTGATGCACTTATTATCACAATCTCATGCTGAAGATCATTATCATCATTTTAATGTCACACAGAAAATTGTTGAAATGGGGATGTCATGATTAATAACTCTTACAGGATGAGTTCTTTTTTTGACTTTTTTTTTCTTACATAACTGTTGCAGTGCTAAACATTTCACCCATACATCCAGTTCATTAACACCTTCCCCTTTCATAAATTTATTTCCATGGGATACCACAGGCAAGCCGTGTGACCACATGTTTAACCATTGCTGGTGGTTTTTGGTGGTGGAACACTGAACTACCATTTCTGCCAAGTTCTGATTTTCCAATGCCACAGACAAAGTGCAAGCTGCTTGGCTGTGAGCAGAAACAGACAAATATGAATGCAGTTCTTGTTTGACTGGAGATGTTCCAATACTACTTGGTGCTGTGCGATTTTGATCAATATCTTAAAAGTATTAAGTACCCTTACCCAAATTTAGCACAGAGCACACAGGAAACTGCAACTGTCCCCACATTCTGCTTCATGAAATTGTATTATCCTTCAGAATACCCCAGGACAAACGTTGATGTTGTCCATTGCATATAATATACTTGAGTTTCATCCCAGACACCCACTTCTGAGGTTACTGAAGTTACAGAGCAATGATCATGATGTCACATTGATATAGTCTCTAAATAAAGGAGTGATGTAATGTTGCACTGTCGATGTGGAAGAGGACACAGGAGGAGATTATTGTTCTCCAGAAAAATAATACAGCTTTCGCGTATAACATGGATCTTTCCCACATCTATCTAGACATCCAAGAAAAAGAAAAGGCCTGTGGGTTTTTGATATTCCATCCCTGCTTTTTTCTTGTTCTTTTTTGCAACAAAGACTTCCATACTGTTTTAAGTGAGATTTTACCAATAACAGTTTAGAGGAATGGAAAGCATTGTGCTGGAGATAACAAATCTCTAATTCTCTCTAAATCAAATATCTTTCTCTTTCTAAATTATTACTGTCATTCCTTGTATGATAATGGGGTCAGCATGATGTAACATTTTTTGTCATAGTTTTGAATGGAACTTACGTTACAACCGAGGAACATACATTTTAATAGAATTATCAATCAAATCTTAAAGTACTTATGGATATGCTAGGGAGTCCAAAAGATGACTTACCAGAGTCAAGAATCCCACAAATGTACATTTCTAGTTGTTTCCACTGTACTGCTCAGGTATGTTCACGGTCTGTGATGACAGACAGAGGCCCAATCGGTCAACAGGAGTTTTAGTGCGTACCTGAGGCAGAATGTGTTACAGCTTGTCTGTTTGTGATGTATGCAAGCTGCATTGGGGATCTTTTCAATAAAGGGTGGGAGGCCTGTCTTTAAGTATTTCTAAGAAACCATGAGTTAAATTCATAATGACTCAGTCACACGTGATAAACTCGGTTAAGTGTATACACAGAGAGACAAATGCCACATTGTTGTGTCAATGGTTGATAGAGAACCAACTGCACACACAGAAGAACAGATGACAAATGTCTCTTCTCCTCATGTTCATCTATTGATAGCCACTCTTTAAAAGGCTTTTCTCTGAATTTAATTCAGGAAGGCTTGGATTGCCAGTGACTATCTACCATTCAACCAGTAGAAGAATTTTCCAGCTAATGCTGTTGGGGCCCAAATATTGCACCTGTGGAGGGTTGGCCATACAGTCTCCTGAATCATGAAATGTCCCCTCAAGAAAAATACAACTGTAAGACCAACAGAAAACAGACCAGGGACAAAGTTATTTGAGAGTTCTCTGCTGTTGAAACGTCTTCTAACATCTGCTGAGTTTCTTTGATACATTCAAATTTAACACCAGCCCTAGGCACAACTAAAAGGCTGGGTCAGTGCATCTAGTAAATACACAGTTAGGGTCTCTTTTCCAGGTCTTTAAATACAGATGAACTGTGAATTCAGCAATAAGCGCTTTCTAAAATGGCAGACCACACCTTTGTTAATAATCTTATGTGTTGTTCAGCCTTTACTGTTTATAAGATCAGAAATATGGTTGAGAAAGAGAGGGGAAACATGATGCAAAGGGTGATAATTTTTTTAAGGGTTCAGCCTCCTAGAGGACTTTCAGCCTCAGTACATGAGACTCTTATCTACATACTTAGCTGAACAAGCCCATGGCTATTCAAATTTAATTCAGAATATTGAGATAAAAAGCCCCTCAAACAAGTTTAATAAAAATGATAGGCCAAAGCATGTTGCATTTGGTAAGATAATAATCTCATATAGGCTATTAGATTCATCTTCTGGTCACACTGACAGAACAGCATCATCCTTGTGTAAATTCCCATTGCCCATCCTTGATTTGTGTTGGACATCCTTACCCTCTGCTGTGCCTTTATTACATACTGTAGATCTTGCAACAGAGACATGATGGGAACTTCCAAAAAAATTGGGTCATAATGTTACTATAATACAGATCTGATTCTGTTAGCCACACACACACACACACACACACACACACACACACACACACACACACACACACACACACACACACACAAGTCTACGAGGATTTGTAACATCACATTCAGCAGATAACTCAGCAGCTCTCCACCTCAAGAAAAGTTTCCAGTGCTTCCACTTGTCGGGTTTCTAACATCCAACATTTGATTTTACTTATATCTTTAACAAAACTTTATTCATTGTCTTATTTCTTGAATTACCTCAACAGTTTGAGATTATTGAACCCATCCACTGAATCGTTCATGCATCAGGACTATCCAGCCTTTGGTCATCAAACAAAGTCAGACAAATGATTGTGTCTATTTTGGCCCATGACACACAATATATCTGTAGCTATAAAGTGTTTTTAAAAAATTATCAAAGGAGTTGTGCATGTCTTCTGGTGTACAGCATTCTATCTATCTTCAGTATCCAACACCTTGATGACCATCTTTGGTCATACACATAAACAAGTCATATCACTTACGGCAAAGTTATTTTATTTTCACCCAAGTGAAAAGATGGAAGAAGCCAAAGCATCAGAAGTTTACCCTTTTGTTTACCCTCCTCTCTGACCTCCAAGGCTGAGTTTAAACAAGACAGTCATAATGTCCGTGTGGCACACAAAACAACAGATAGGCATTCAGCCCTGCTCTTCTCATTCCCATTCTCCTCGTCCCATTCCAGATTTTTACAGAGGCAGCACTGAGTGTCAGGTTCAGCTACAGTATCAGTTGACAGGGATTGGAGTCAGATCAAAGCGAGATTGTGAAAAGACTGAGATCCACACCCCAACTCCTGATCATACAAAGAAGCTAAGGAGCAAAGCCCCCTCCCCTGGGAGTTGTAATGGGAGCGGCTGATTACCCTTGTTGATCATGGCCATTTGGGCCAACCTGAGGGAGCAACAGTGATGCAGCCAATGATGGCATTACACACCATGGACCAAAGGTAGACAACCCCGAATATTTACAATAAAAGGAATATTAAGTTATTCAGGCTACATGCATGACCTTCATGAATAGCTAACGTTGTAACTTTGAGCAGACAGAATGTGATATGTTCTTACACCAAAACATATCCAGTCATTTGTAATATTCTGTAATTTTTGCGAACTCTATGCTCCACACAACAATATTCACTTCATCCATGTCCTTGCCAGTCTTGTATTATCCTGTCTGCTGCATCGTGACAACTAGTCTTTTTCTCCCCTTCAGAAAACAAGGGAAAATTGAGTTAGGACCGATCTGCTGCCCAATTTATCTCAAATCCTCCGTGATACAGATCTAATTTCAGCCTCTTAGTACCACAAACAGGAAGAAGAAGCCAGTCGATAAACAGCCCATGGTCACTGTTGGAGGGAGTGAAGTGGTGATGGTGGGGTGGGGCAGGGCGGAGGAAGAAGAGCATGGTGGATAAGGAAAGGCAGAGGGTTGTCATTATCCTTTGTCCAGTTCATCACTCTCTCCATCAACCATCTAACTCTTGGGATAAACTTAATTAGAGTGTGTTGGCAAATTAGCTAAAAGCATTTCAAGTAAATTGAAAAGGACATACAATCTTGTTTTACCAAATGAGATGAGATCCTGATTTTTCTCACCAAGTTTTGTTAATGCAACAAGAATTTTGAGCTTTTGGGAATTTCAAGGAGTAATACCACCCTTTTTTCAGAGTTCCTTAAGAAGGTCAATGCTACTGTAACGCCAGAAAAAGTTATCACTAAATCTGGATATAAGGGGAAAGAGAAAACCTGGATGTATTGAAATACTTGCTTCCATGATTTGTTTTCACACTCTTATTCTTTGATTAAACAAACCAGAAACAAACATCTTAATTATTGAGTTTAAACATGTTATTAGATGAATCACTTCACTCTTGAACTTATTTACTCTTTGTGGGTCACAGGTGTTGCTGGATTGATCCCAGCTTACTGGGAAAGGCGGGATACGCCTGGAACCATCAGTGGCGCATCATGGAACCACGTGAAACACAAATGATCACTCAAACACAATTGCACTTACAGAGAATTTAGACCTGATCAGTTCACCTAAACTGCATGCTTTTGGAGGTGAGAGAAACCCACGTAAACACAGGGAGAACATACAAAAAAGACTTAAACACAGAACAACACTACCCTCTGCACCACCTTGCAAAATATTAGTGAATGAGGCTATTCCAAAGAGTCAATTTGGAGTTCTCAATGTAAGCTTTATGGGAATAAATTCCTGCTGCTAAAGAAAATTAGCAGCAGAAAAAACCTGTGATCGTACTGTAGAACATGAACTGCAAAAATTTTCTACATTGCATTTGATGGCTTTATAACTGAAAGGGGGTGACAAGGGGTGACAACCAGATGGCAACAGGAGGCCCTCTGGAAAAGTCTGATCTAATATTTCAAATGGAAGGCTAATGGATGCAGTATATCACAGATAAAAAAATGATTAATCACAACATCTTCATCTCAATTTAGCACAATATTTGTGGAATTAGAAAGGAGTAAGCATGACCACATGCAACGTAATGGGTATTATACCAATATAAGGAAAGAGAGGCTGACAAGATCTTGAAAATGTAACCATATTTACTTTCATTTATGAGAATTTTTTACAGGGTTTGATGAGTTTATTTTGTGACTTCTAGCTGCAGTCCTCCGACTGTCCAGTCTTCTCAGGAGTATAGAACAAGAGAATATTACTCTCGACAAAAAACCACAGATTTTTAGGTTTATATCATGAACAATGAGGAAATCAACCAATTGGACAGAAAAATAAACACCACAGGATCAAACATCTCTAAGAGATAAAAATATGAACTGAAAATTTATCAGTTTGTTCAATAATTCTGTTAACAGTTTTATTCTATTTGTATTAAATTACGTCAGAGGAGCAACATAAGCATTCACCACATTCACCAGATTCTTCACCACATATAGATTGTTCAAAAATTTTGGCATTCAATGCACTGGAAATTAATGAAATCTCAGCTGGAAACAGTAGTACTGTATTCAAGTATTCGTGGGTGATGTGTTGATGTTTTAATCAACTAGTTTTTAAACAATCAACCAGATGTTAACTGTACTTGTTTCATAAAAACCATCTTTTACTCGGTTGCAGAAAAGTTCCCAGGCTCATATGTAATTATTCTGCAGAGCATTGTGGTCACTAACATGACTTGAGGGAAACTGGAGAGGTCAAACATCAGATGGGACTAGTCCTGACCCCTCCAACACACCACACGGGGGACTTTTTGAGGAAATCCAATTAAACCCACCAAGCCCTCAGCATCTTGTAAGTCAACAAGCTGTCACTCATATTTCATTCCCCTCCAAATCCTTTACCTTTTTCCTCATTCTCACTGGCAGACTATTTTCTTTCTTACCTATTGGCTGGGATGATTATTCAAGAGTTAGAAAAGGATGACATAGATGACAACATACCATACATTGTTTTAAAGCAGCACTTGCACACAGCCTCACAGAACCTAAGCTGTTTAAAGAAATATATAACTCTAACTTTAGAACTTTAACTTAAAGAACATTGCAGCATTAAAACTGAAAAGGGATTTAATTCTAATGACTAATGACTGTTTACAATGTAATCGTATACATAAGCCATTTCAGCAGCACTTCAGGATGTACCGATTATACTTACACATTAACTTTGCCCATTTCAGAGCTTTTGCTACAGAAATGTTCTTGAACTTTAAACTGGTTTCTTTTTAAATGACTTTCCTCATTGTCTCCATATTTGTAATATATTATGTTTGGAACCCAGACACGTTTTCTTCAGAACTTGGGTGTGACATTAAATGGGAGGTGAGGTTTTCTTCACAATAGATATTTGTTAAAAGAATGAGCTACAGATACTGGCTCCATTAGGAATGACACATTATTGCTTGTGAACGACCCCTGGCTTTCTTTTATTTGTGTTCATACATTGACTTTGAAAGCCTGCAAATACCACATAAGCCTCAGGATTAACCTCCTAGTTGTAAACTGTGTAAAGACTTTAGCTGCAACATGAGACACACAGAGTGATCAAACAGTTATTGCAATACAAACAGGAGGTAAAGATATAAATATGTCTGACTATAGGAATAAGTGCAGTCAGTGATGAATGATATAATAAGATGATCTCTAATTCCATTTGTATATAACTATGGTTGATATGCAGAGTCAAAGTTTGGTCATGTGACATTGATCATATTGCCAATATGTGAAGTCTTCAGGCTGTGCTAAAACACCAGTGACATGTGTGTGGAAACTAAGTGTCCCTGTATCTTCTTCAGGTCTTTTCGAACACTGTTGAAAAAACGCTTACAGACAATAAATTTCAAGTCAAAGAGAAAACAAGGAATTTTCGGACAAAAGAGAGAAACCGGACCTCTTGTCTCCCTGACAGGTTCTTTCATGTGAAACGAGGGCCATCCTGTATTATCTGGATTGTGGTTATTGGTGCACTTACATGCACACCTGTAGACATGATGGGTGGATGATGCTCATTTATTTTGCATCCTATAGTTTTTGGGATGATTGTATGCAATTGCACGCAATTATGATGGCATGAATAAACTCCATCTTTTATAAAATTCCGTTTGTACTATAAAACAAATTTAGAAAAGTATAGAAAAAAGACAATCAGCAGGAGAATCCTCAAAAAGTCCATTTTAAACAACAGTATGAGTTTAATACACATTCTGTAAGATCAATATTTTATCACTTTACCATTTTCGGCTTTATTATCAAGGATAAAAACAAATAAAATATTAATTCACTGGTTATCGAAAATTCTGCAAAAGTACTACATACGAGTACTGTGTCTCAGATAGATAAACAGAGTATTTCACTAAAACAGCATTTAATCTTTATTTGTGCTAATGCTTCCCCCTAGTGTTGAAAAGAATAACCTACATCTTTTAGCTGCTTGCCATTTGATGGTATTGTAGGAATAAAAATCGGGATTAATATCCAGGCATGTTAATTTTCAGGTCTGTAACATCACAATATTTTTGCCTCATTGTTGTTTTAAACAGATCACAGCAGACAATATAAAAAAAAATCTAATTTAAATCAATGCACAGTGATTCATTTGAAGTGGAGTAATATCGGTTCCTTTACTGATTCTCTTCTTTGATCCCTCTAGAAAAAAGCACTGGCAGTCAGCAAAATGATGAGCACCGTCACCCCGGGTATCAGCTGGGCCGATGCACTGCTCATTTCAGTCACTTGGAGGTCTACCAAGTTAGCACAATCAGATGTAATGATGACAATGAATACTTTGATGGTGTAAATCAATCAACCCATCAATGATGCGTTTCGTTTCCCTAAATCAAGACCGAACCAATTCTATGGTGCTATCTGCTGGATTAGGACACCTGGAAGACAGGTAATGTTATAAGGCAAATTATGAATAAAGGAAAGGGAGACTTGGGAAAAAAAACCTGTACAAACACAATAACCCTGGGGTAACTACATTTTCATGTAGCAGAATCAGTGGTACTTGAGGTAATCATTATAGTATCACAAAATCAAGCTGCTTTACTCTGCAATGATGAGATCCCAGTGCACAGGATGGCTGGCGTCATTAAAAGGTGTTGCCCAGCATGATTCAAGAATGGTGGAAATCTGCCTTTCATCGACTCCTTTTGTTTGCACCTCAATATACACCCTCTCATCCAATTCCTGTTCGAAGTTCCTCCTTCTGGTCATTGGGACACGAAACCCACTGTCCTCGTATGGGATCATCCTCAAATGATAACGACCTTGGCCGGATGGAAGATCTTTCCTCACGATACTGACAAAATTTAAATCAAATCATTTCAGTGTAGTCAACATTGCTATTCTATATGCATTGGATTTAGCCACCAGAATATCAGGTACAGTATGTGAAACATAATAAAACTAAATGAGGCACTGTTGTGGTTAACACCTGTCTACAGGATTGATGCCCACATCCATGGATAGTGCTTGAGTCAGAGGGTTTTCACAGGAAAAGCGCAGGCGGATGCTCTTCTCATGGGTGATGATGTCATCACGCGGGTCCACATCAGCTTGAATGATGTTCTCATAGATGAAATGGGTCCCG
The DNA here is from genome assembly GCF_040054535.1 of Antennarius striatus. NCBI lineage: Eukaryota > Metazoa > Chordata > Actinopteri > Lophiiformes > Antennariidae > Antennarius > Antennarius striatus. The sequence goes on along the minus strand of NC_090796.1, from coordinate 9,892,639 downwards.
TTGCTCTATGAAAGAAAGATGTAAGTTACTAGTAAAAAATTAAGAGTGCTTTGAAAAAATACACAACAATACAACTTTGAGTCATATGAAGCAGTGCACTGAAAAACGTACAACTATTGTTCCTCAGACTCAGACTACTCTATACCCTGGGAACTGTCCCACACATATGGTCGTCATTGTTAAAATGAAAGAGCAGCCATCCATCCTGGCCTGTCCCATTGCAAGAGGCATCTCGGAGATGGAGGACATTTGTATGGAAGCCTGCTTCAAACAGCTGGCACCGTGACAATGACATGGTACCTGAACTACTGATGCAAGTGATGGATGAGTCTGTGAAGGAAAAACATAGGAGTGACAAAATAATACCTTAACATGCCTGCTGTGGCTGGTGTGTAATAGCAGAGATCGTAGACACGAGCTGAAAAATGGCCTTGAGTCAGAGTGCCGGTGACAAGCCCTGAATGGACCACTAGTGTTGGTGATGATGCTGCAGAGTTCAGAGTATTCAGCCAAAAAGCGACAATCATTCAATCCATCTCCGATCTCTTCATCTGTGGATCCACATCTGGAAAGTTCATAACGTTTCCATTATGTGTGTGTGTGTGTGTGTGTGTGTGTGTGTGTGTGTGTGTGTGTGTGTGTGTGTGTGTGTGTGTGTGTGTGTGTGTGTCTGTCTGTGTGTGTGTGTATATATATATGCACACATATACACACACACACACATATACATACATATATATATATATATATATATATACATATACACACACACACACACACACACACACATATATATATATATATGTAAATGTACACACACACACAATAAAAATGACATATTATATCTAGGGATGAATACTTTTTCCAGCAGCTCACCCTGATTGACTTGCAGAGGTCTACCAGCTGTGTCCAAAGTCAATGTCATTTTGTGCTGCTGTGCCATTGGGGAAAACTTTGTCATCCATGGGGTAATGATTGAAGTTTCCACACATCCCTGTGACTCTGTTTTCATGGATTTGGTCCACTCTGACCAATAAAATACTTTGACCATCAAACTGGACAAACAAATCAATGGCATTGACTTCTACGTAGCCTCCCTTCCTTTCTACCAGAGCCAAGGCTCCTACAGTGATGGGAAGAGACACCTTACTTTCATTTACCTAGAAAACTGAGAGATAAAAGTAAGAGACGGAAAAGAGGTGAGAAAGTACTTTTCATATAAATCGTACACAAATATAATATAACACCCCATGTCTGCATGGGTTCTCTCTGGATTCTCCGGTTTCCTCCCACCTCGAAAAACATGCGCTTCAAGTTAATTTGCCAGTCCCAAATTGACCGTAGATGTGAGTGTGTGTGTGTGTGTGTGTGTGTGTGTGTGTGTGTGTGTGTGTGTGTGTGTGTGTGTGTGTGCGTGCGTGCGTGCGTGCGTGCGTGCGTATGTATATATAGAGTAGATATCAAATCTAGTTATTAAATTTGATGAAGTATTGGTTATAATTCAAAGGGTCTCTCTATAAGGGTCTCACAGTTATATAAGTAAGTCTATAACTGTGAGGAAAGAGGTCAAACAAGTTCAAAGTTTTATCTGATGTTCACATAAGAAACAACTTGATTGATTTCATCTTTTTTTTCCCCCAAATTTATGTCATGTCCCATCAAGCCTAAACCTGATTGTTATTGATGTTGTTTTTTGATTACTTGCATTTTACAGCAAACTCAGAATTATCTACCATTTGTAAAAACAAACAAACATGCAAGTGTTTAAATACAAGTCTGGGAATGCAAAGTTTTCATTAGTAAAAGAGGACATATTCAAAGGATAGTAAGTCTTTATTTGTACTTGAGCCATTCATTATACATAACTCATTCTCCAAACAAAAACAAAGAATAATTGATTTTATGATAATAATTCACATTTCCCATATAATGTAAGCCACTTTAGTTATCACTTCACCTTATTCAGAAATATTTCCCTTAGTTACAGTAATGTAATTATACAAAGCAGAAAACATAGCACAAGCAAAGAAGATATAACTCATAAATAATTGTAAATAAATTGTCAGCTTAACACCATCACAAAATATGTATTTGAATTTATTCTGCCTCTATTTAAAAGAATGACCACCACAAAATAAGAAAGTCCGCTCAGCAAAACACATAAAAAGAAGTTGCAGGGCAATGTAGAGTTTTTTAGACGGTCATCATCAGAAACTCTCTGTCGATGTAGTGAATCCTGTTTTCATATTTGTCTCCCTCTAGGTCAGAACTCATTTGAGCTGAAATAGTCTTCCTTCTCACCTTTCCACCTATAAGAAAACAACCAGTGTGTAATTGCAAACCAGTTTAAGAGGTAGAGGGTGATAATGAGTAGTATAGAGATTTACAGATGTTACATAAACACAGTGCATATTTTCTAATGAAATAATCACTTTTATCGCTTTTAATCAAAAAACATGACATCACTGTGACTTTTCAAGTCGTCTTTTCCATCACATTCTTTAGTCACTGAACCTTATCACACCACCTCGCCGTTGACGTAGCCTCAGCAAGTAATTTTATACTAAATCACACTGAATCATCTTCAAAAATAAGAAATGTATGAAAACATAATGTGAGCTTCACCTTGCTTGCTTGCTTGCTTTTGTCGATCATGACAGTGGACCTAATGACAGGTGTGCAGTGCTGTGGTAGCTTACTTCCTTCCTAGCTCGTCTGTGGAAATCATGGCAATGCTGCAAGAGAATAACATTAGATGCTGAGATATTCCACCTGTTGATTAGGTATTCACACACACACACACACACGCACGCACGCACGCTTGCACACACACACACACACACACACACATTAACATAGTTGTACTTACAACTGGACAGTCGTTGTTGCTCAAAACACACAGGTGGACCTTGCAGTGAAGATAGATTTCTGTATAGTCATTAAAAGTGAACATCCTGAATGAGAAATGAGCCACAGTGGAGACGCCATTCTTTTCCAACTGTACTGTACCATCTTCTGAATTAGGACACCTGAAACACAAGTAGGGTATTAAATCTTATCCAACAGACTTGGAGTAAAGTTATCAGGGTGAGGAAATAAAAGTGAGTTTCATGTTTTTAATTCATTTTGCTAATTTTCATAGAGAACATGAAATAAGCAAGTAAAGACAAGTTACAATTGCTTATTTACCCTGCAATTATAAGATCCCAGCGTGTGGGGTAGTCTGGATCATCGACTGGTGTGGCCCAGCAATTATACAGAATAGTAGAAATCTGCCGTTCATCAACTCCTTCTGTTCGCACTTCCACATAAAACCTGTTGTAAATTGGTATTGATATGCTGCTATTACTGGACAGAGGGAACTGGTAGTCAGGGTCCTCGAAGGGAATCATTCTGATCTCATACTGTCCTTCCCCAGATGGAAGCCTCTGTCTTATTATGCTGTGAAATAAACAAAATGTAGTGCTTCAAAATTAACACATTTTGTACATTTTGTATAAACTGATTTAAAAAAAACAAAAATGCAGACGTGAAGGTTTTGTTACCTCTCTATAGGATTGATGCCCACGCCCATAGACAGAGCATCGCACAGTTCATATTTACAGGAAAAAAACAGGTAAAATCTCCTATGGCGGCTGATTATAACATCGGCGGGATCTGCTTGGCCATGGATGGAATTCTCATAAAAGAAATGTGTTGAGTTACTCTGGAAATTAGAAATACATATAAGTTGATTAGAGTTCTAACATTCCAGCCAGAGAAAACTCAAATCTAAGATATTCTTCTGTCTGTGGACTGTACCCTAAGAACTGTTCCGCATAGCTGGTCATCATTGTCAAATTGGAATATCACTCTTCCATCCTTGACTGTCCCGGTGCATGACTCATCTTGGAGATGGAGGTCACTAGGATCGAAGCCAGCCTCAAACAGCTGACAGCGGGATAATGAAATGTTGCCCATACTACTCTCGCAAGAGAGGTATGAGTCTGTGAAAGAGAAATGTATGTGTGACCAGAAAATCATCAATGATGCCTGATTTATCTCTTTTACATTTGCCATTTTTTTGTCAGTAATCTAAAACACTGAGAATAGTATCTCATAATTTTGTAAGTGCAATGCATTTTAAATGTCAGTTTAAGATTTTTTACACACGTCACACAACATGATGAATAAGAATTAATTCATGATTAGAAAATCTGTAATCACTCTATTGCTGTTTTAACTGCATACCCATTATTCAATTCTGAACCTTCATAATCGCAAGAAAAATGTCTAGATAATTGTAAGGTAAAACTCGAACTAATTGATTCTGCAGCCTCGAGTTGATACACAATTCAATGTCTTTGTAAAATAGATAGGTCTTCTTTTTGACTCACACATGACCATTGTCACTACAGTCACCTGAAAAATAAAGCAGTGATTTTAAAGGAGGTGCCCTCACCATACGTGTCATTTATGTCTCGACTGTGGAACTCATCACAGAAGCAGCCATAAACTCCGTTTCTCTCACCACACCACTCATTGTCTGTGCAGTCCAGCTCTTCACAGGGATCTGTCTCAGCTATTAAAAAAAAATAGCGTGGAAAAGGATAAGAACTTTTGATTAAATTCAAACATAAGAGCAACTTTTTTTTTTCCAACAAGGAGAGCAAATATCAAGTTTTTATTAACTTAATGGATCATTCTAATTGTGTCTGTTCATCCCCTTGGTTAAAACATACCGCAGCCCAAAGCCGGTCGCCACTCAGGGATGTCCAACCTCAGTACCGAGCAGGTTCTCTCATAACCTGCCACGGCAATACACTGGATGCCATGGATTTTAGAGTAATGGCAGAGATCGTAGACACAGGAGCGGAAAAATGGCGCCGGGTCAACGTGCATATGACAATCTTGGAATGGACCACTTGTGTTGGTGATGATGCCGCAGAGCTCATAATACTTTTCCAAATGGACACAGTTGTCTAATCCATCATCAAACTCTTCATCTGTGGATCCGCACCTGGAACATAAAGTCTAATTTTAATACTAACACAGAATATATTTAATTTGCCACAATAATTTTTCTGTTGTATTCTGCTTTCAATTAGCAAACCATAATGGACTACAGTGAATGTTTTGCTCCATTGGTTGGAATCTTATTTATTTAATCGTATTTATTTAATTTTGAGCTTAACAAAAAGTTTACCCTGGTTGACTTGACGGTGAAATCCAGCTGTTTCCGAAGTCATTGTCATTTTGTGCCAGTGTGCCATTGGGGAAAACTCTGTCATCGTTAGGATCATAGTTTAAGTTTCCACACATCCCTATTACTCTGTTTAGACGGTTTCGGTTGACTCTGACCAGCAAAATACTTCGCCCGTCAAACTGGACAATCAAGTCAGAGGCATTGACCACAACAAAACTTCCATCCCTTTCTATGTTAACATAGTTTCCAACAGAGGTGGGAAGAGACACCTCATTTCCATTTATCTGGAGGGAGAAGAGATAAAGAGGAGGTAATGAGGTGCTTTCTGTTTCCAAAGATTGAAGCCAATATGTATTATCATATAAAACAAAGTTTACCGTCGTTCTTCTGCTGTTTCCAATGCTAATGTGAACCATGTCTGGCGGACTAGAGACATGTATGTCCACCCTTGACACAAATGACACACGGTTGTTGCCACGGTGATTATTTGTGGCTGTTACCCCAAACTGGATTTCATTTGGTCTGTGGTTAACACTGTCAGCAATGATATAACTGCATGTACCTTGGAAATCAATCAGATTTCCATCAAAGGTAACGTAGTGTGGGTCCCCCCATACAGTGCAAGTAGAAAATGGATCAAAACAGTCCAGATGGCCATGTCTGATGGCGCACTCTTGTGGCGGAGGGCAAGATGCATCATCACAACGCAGGTCATTGACAGAATGGCACTCACAACGCCTGGAGCAATCGTCCAACCAGAACGTCTCACCTGCCTGTGAGAATGAAAAAAAAAAATTAACAGTTATAAAGAAAATTTGCCACACAAATAGAAAAATGTTCTGCAGGGAATGAAATTATGAAAACATTATCGCTCACATAATTGCAGTCTGATTTCTGGTGAAATACAAGTTACATAGCCTTAAGTTTTTAAAGCAGTGTTTTCAGTCTTATTTGACAGATTTTCTTAAAATCTGAATTCTTTCAGCCTTTACAGAATGATCTTTCAAATTCAGTTTAGACAGAAGACTAGAGTCAGGAAAGCAAAGCTTATTCTTTTTTTCCCCCCAACTTTAAAGTTGAAGCTTGTGTTACCTTCAATTTCTGTGTAGAAATATGTCATATTGTAAAGATTTTTCTATTCCTTATGGGGAGTGAATAATGACAAATGACGAACAAGAGGTGAGAAAACTAAAATATTAGAAAAAAGATTAATCTAAGAGATAAATGTCCCAAACAACCATGTATGATACTGTCTGTGTATCTACTGTACTGTATATTATATCAGTTAGTCATCTACACTGATAGATATCTAGTGTACTTTTCATTTAAGGTATACAACTGACATTGTAGTAGATGCCCTCATGTTGGCAGCCACAATTTTCTACAGGAACACATGTTGTCCCACTCCTGGCGAAGCCTTCATCACAGAAGCAATCCTCATAGCAAGGCAGGTCACAGGCCGGGTGTGGGCTGACACAATTGTTGCCACAGTCAGTACCACAGAGATCATAATGGCTGTTGGCTGGACAGTCAAGTCCTTCAAAATTGAGGAGAAACATGATGAGGTTTTTGTTTCCAATATGACTCATAGCTGTTTCTTTGATGTGTGTGGCTGAACAACACCACGTGGACTTGATAACTTACCGCAGGGGGTGAGGTGTCTCCAAGGGAAGATTCGAACACTAGCCGATTGGCAAGCACTGACATATGCCTTAATGGCTGCACATAGAAGGTCTTGGCCCTCATTTCCAGACACACAAACGTCGTACACGCAGTCATTGAAATATGGAGCTGGATCCACCACTTCATGGCAGAAGCTGAATGGTCCGTCATTATCTTGAATCACTTGACATTGAGCTATAGCATTTTCGTCATCAGTACATTCTGGACATGAAGAGCCACACCCATCACTGCAGGTATCGCTGCCTCCCACTTTCCAAGACGTCCCAAATTCATCTGGTGTATTGACTATCATTCCAGATGGAGTCTGGAAGTCATCATCTGGATTTCCATTGAAGTTTCCACAAAGTCCACATGTCCGTTCACTATTGATCACAACAGTTGCAGAAACATTCAGTGTTAAGTAGGTTGTAAATGCAATCAATAAAAATAAATAAAGAATTTAATCAATCAATTAATCAATCGATCCTAAATACAGTGAATATGCAATTAATTGGGGTTGAAAAAAGTTCAAATGAAAACAGCCAACATGCAATAAAAAAGGAATATACTTAAAAAGGAATAAATACAGAAAATAAGAGCCATGGACCAGATAAACAAAGTAAACAGAACCAAGACAGATATTTATTATTTTTAAATGGACCTGTAATTTGAAGGCACATAGATAGCCACAGTGCTCCATCCATCGTATGACACACTTGGACCATAGTCAGAAACCACAAACGTACGAGATCCAATTTTAAAGATCGACACTCCATTCAAGTTTGCTGGCAAAGCAATAATTATTCCATTTACCTAAAGTATTGAAACAACAGAAGTCAAAAAACAAGAACATTTTATAAGTAATGTAAATTTGTTAATTTTGGAAATTTTGAAATTTGGTGACCAAATATGTTTTAGACAATTTCATTTTGTTTACATGACAAATTAAAAATATTGGTTCAAGAAGGATTCAACTCACCTCAACCACACCAGTGTGTCCTGTCATATGCACGTGATAACCTGACACAGTCACATACACTGCAGCTGTGATTGAGACTGACAACCCTAACCATGGCTCATTTTCAGCTTCCACTGAAAATTCGTGAGGATACTCTGTGGCATTACAAAGTGCCATCAAAAGATAGCGGCAAGTTCCCTGGAAGTCATAGGCTTTGCCATCAAAGGTGAGGTAGTGAGGGTCTCCAGAGGCAGAGCAGTGGCCATGAGGGTTGGGATGGCAGCCAAACTCACCGTCCACCAGACCACAGAACTCTTGAGGACCACAGGAGCTGGGGACACAGCTGACTGTTCCAGTCGAGCCATCGCATGTACACAGGCTCTGACAGTCATCATCTTCCCAAAACATTTCACCCCCTTGCCAATAGCGTCCTTGATAATAGCATCCACAGTCAGGTGGTGACACACACTCGTCACCACTTAGAATTAAACCATCATCACACTGGCACCCCTCCTGACACACAGTGGCACATACGAGAGGAAAGGAGAGGCTGGGGCAAGTTGATGAACAAGAACTTCCACAAAGTTCATAATGGCTGTTGAGAGGGCAGATTTTCCCTAGAGAAATACAAAAAAATTGATGCAGAAAAATTCTTGGATTTATTTAGAACAAGAACTGTACCAAGGGATGGGGGGCCAATACTTACCACATCCCAGAGCATTCCTCCATTCCTCTATGGCAAAGCCTTGTTGTTGACACATTAATGCAAAATCTTGTAGGACCTGACACAGTGCTGATTGTGGATCTCTATTGGTACTAACAATCTCCACACATGCATCAATATGTGGTTGTGGGTTGCCCCTGGGAAAACACTGAGCAAATGGCCCAGTTGGAGAGCCAAGAATATCACAGCGCGCAGTCAAACTGGTATTCGTTGAGACAGGATTTGCACTTTTTACACAGAATGGATTTAGGGAACCAATTCGCCAACTGTCCCCAAAGTCCTGGGAGTTCCCTACAAGCATGCCATCGGGTGTCCGGAAGTCATCATCTGGGTTACCATTGATATCACCACAGAGTCCACCCAGTGAGCCGCCGTAGACATCGGGTGCAGTAATACGGATGAAGTGCGGCCAAACTATCTGCACAGTTACACCAAAGGACGTGCGAAGGATGACACTGTGAATGCCGCTGCGGTAGATTTGTATCTGATGGGATGCTGAATTGTATGGTAGTCTGATCCGCTGGCCATTCACCTAAAGGGACATTCAGACAGTGTGAGAGATTGACTGGCTAATAAAATTGTTTAGAATTAACAAGCTTGCAGCATGCAGAACATAAAAAGTTTTATTTGGAGTTAAGACTATTTCTAAAATTGAAATGTTGCAAATTTCACCAACTTACATGAACCACGATGTTTCTTGTAATTTTAATAGAAACATGTATGCCTCGAATCCAAAATTTTAGCACATGGATAAATCCCTGCAGGCCTCTGGGCACTTTTTCTGTTGTCACGAGAAACTGTGGGTAATCTGACAATCCTGTCACATTCACAAGAATCAATTCACAAGCTCCAGGATAGTGGTATTTCAGTCCATCAAATGTGTGATAAGACCCGTAGCTGTTTTTCCAGCACGTTGAAAAGCTGTTAGGTCTGCATCGTCTTTCTCCTTCCATGACATCACAAGACTCTAGTGGAAGACAAGCATTGGGGCGACAAGTCATAATACCACGACTGCAGCTGCATTGTCTCCCACAGTCCTCATCAAGTATGACTGTTTCTCCAGAGCCGTAGTAATGACCCTCAAAGCTGCAGCCACAGTCATTCAAAGGGACGCAGACCCCAGCACTCAGGACATGGCCTGGATCACAGATGCAGCTCGCCTGTGGAGGAAGGGGGCAATTTTGTGGAGAATTTGGATTGACACATGTAGCTGGACAACTTGTGCCCTGGGGCTCAAAGTGGCTGTTGGGTGGGCAGCTGGTTTCTAGAGTAAAGAAAACACATTGATTGTGACATCAGGGACATCATTTTGCCACATTAAATTCTAACATTATGTTGTTTGGCTGACAGACTTACCACAGAGGTCTTGTCTCCATCTTGGTAGCAGTATACCATTTTGTTGACATTGACTTGCATATGCATTTAGGGCTTGACACAGAATCCGCTGGTAACCTTCTACTACACACAGATCAAACACACAGCTCTCTACAAAGCCGTCTGGGGGAAGTACGGCATGGCAATCAGAGAAAGGACCTGGATTGCTCAGGAGGATCCCACAATAGTCAGCATTGCTGTATAAAGTCTCCTCTTCTTCAGTGCATCCAGCACATTCCAGACCTTCACAGTCTGGCTCACAACTATCATCACCACTGCCATCATCATCTGAAGTTTGCCAGCTGTTAGCAAAGTCAACATCAGAGATCACAATATCTCCTAATGGTGTTTGGAAGTCATCAGCAGGGTCATCGTTGAAATTTCCACATAGACCACATGTTGAATCCTGGTATGTGAAGGGTAATCTGATCCTGACCAAATGATTTGTGTCATAAGACACCTCCAAGCCAAAGTAAGTACTGACAACCACAGTAGAACCTGAGTCATAAACTTGGACAATGCCATCACTCAAAGAGATTGGAGTGTTTTGAAAGACTCCATTGACCTGGAAGAGCAAAAACAGTTGTATAAATATACAAATTATTACTTTGGTAACAATTATATGTACATTTTCAAATACTTACATGTACTGAATATGATATGTTAACATTAAAGTATAGAGAGCCTTGGTAGTTGTGACTAACCTTAGCTTCATAAGGATGGCCCTTCACAAGTTCAATGGTGTAGTTGCCCACAAATACAGTGACCTGTCGTGTCCAGGCAACTCTTGTGTTTCCTCTGTGCTCGTTGCTGCCCTCCACGCGATAGTAGGGCAGTGATCCTTTACATTGCTCAGAGAGAACGTAAGTGCAGGTTCCTTGAAAGTGAAAAACTACGCCATCGAACGTATAGTAATGTGGATCACCACTGATGGTACAAGTGCCTCTGTCTACTGTTTGGCAAGAATACTGAAAGGAACTTGTCCAGCAAACTTGAGAAAAGGAGCAGGGTTCATTTTGGCATTCCAAACCCTCTGCGGTACAGGTACACCTCTCTGTACAGGTGTTGTCAGTCCAGAATGACTCACCAAATGGCACCATTTCACCTTTCAAGAAAATAGAAAACGTCTTAAAACGGGAGCATGGAGAGGAAGACGATATGTCACCTTGAACTGGGACCATTACTAGTTACTGTCTTAACCCTGTCGGACACCAATGTACCACAGTTATTTGACCCTTAAGAATTACTACAGGAACAAGGTTAACAAATTTAAAACACTTGTCTGAACTGCATCTGAGTATTGTTCAACATATTCTAATCAAATAACCTTTGAGTGCACAAATAAAATCAAATGTAAAGAACATATTGAACTTTAAAGTAATTAATTCATTATATAATTAATTTATATATTATTTTATCATTATTAATCATTGATTATAAGTTAAAAACAACGACAGATTAGTCACATCTTGCCAGAATCACCATGGAGGTATGATCACATAATCACATTATTGTAAAAAACTTGTAGTGACCTCCATCTGGGTCAGCCTTACCATTGAAAGTGCAGGATGCGGACTTGAAAGCCCAGCGACCTGGAAGATTGACATTAGTTGTGTCCATCAAATTTTCAATTGGCCCAGGGATGGTGAAAAAATGGGTAGAGCCGATGGTATCATAGCCAACCTGAAAATGCATGTCCAGAATTAATTTTATGTTTCCTCTCTTTTGTCCATTTCCTTTACTGCATCCAGATTTAAGTAAACATTATAGTATAAAAACAGAGTTTGAAGGAAACGCCATAGAAATGCAACAATTCTAACCTCGAACGAGCCTTCTCTCGGAGATATTGTGCCATAGTTGAACAGGACAAACGAGAACTCGGCTCCAGAGATTAGCACTGCTTGGAAGGTTGATTCCTAAAAAATAAATAAATATATTTTTTAATTATTTTGTATACTGGTCTGATTCCGATTCGGAAATTAAGAGCACACTCTAGTAGTAATTCTTAATAAAGCATGCATACATATTAATGTATACAGGCCCTTGTAGCACACACACACACACACACACACACACACACACACACACACACACACACACACACACACACACACACACACACGCGCGCACGCACACACACACACACATATTAACATTATCAACATTATCAACATTAATATTATGATGACTTACCGTTCCTGGTCTTGCAAAGTAAGGCGTCTCAATCCAAGTTGCAACAAAGACCCACAAGGCCGTATCTTCACATTCTGGAAAGTGCAATTCAATGTCTCGTGTAGCTCGATCAAGAATATCTGGACTGGAGTGTTGTGCGTAGCGAATTTCTCCACCCTGACGGTTATCTATGTCTGTCCAGAGCACAAGAATGAGATCTCTTGGTCCATTCAGTGGAAGTTCTTGGGGTGTGAAACTTGTAAACGGATTACGGAATGTCAAGACTCCATTGGTATTCACCTAGAAACAAGTAAAACGGCACTTATAGAAAATAATTCATGGACATCGGCTTAAGTCACTGAGATTCTCACTCATTAACACCAACAAATTTATTGCTCAGATCAATTGACTATAGCAAATTTCAGAACTCTAAGTTAAAAGTATTTTAGTAAATATTTTAAAAAAATTCTACATACATATATCTGTGAATATCGCCGTAAGAAGAAAAAGAAATCGTGCTCAAGCTCAATTAATGGAGAACTTCCATCATCAACTTCTTCAATTACGTTATCACCAGGTGGGTAGAAGATATCTAAAAGTACACAAGATGTCAGAGTTAGTTATATATGTATGTGATATTGTGTTTTTGAGCTACAGATATTACCGTATTGACCCGAATATAAGACAGTGTTTTTTGTATTGAAATAAGACTGAAAAAGTGGGGATCGTCTTACATACGGGGTCTAGACATTGTACCCATTCACAACACTAGATGGCGGCAGATATATATAAAGCGAATGCTGAACTAACTCCCCAGGCCAAAGCGAACCATTGTCACGAAGAAAAAAAGAAAAAAAAGAAAAATAGCAGTATCACGAAGGAGAAAATTTTAAAAATAGCGGTAAGAAAGAAAAGAGAAGAAAATAATAGAAGAGATAACAGAAAATGGAGAAAAGTAGCGACAATCTGAAGAAAAGTGGGTCGAAGATCGGCCAGGTTAACCGGCAGCTGAGGAGAAGTTATGATGCAAACTTCAATATGATGATGATAAATGAGGCAGAGTCTTCAAATTAAATTTAGTGTTCAAAAAAATTTTTTTCAAACTTGAGTCTTGAAAAAGAGGGGGTCGTCTTATAATCAGGGTCGTCTTATATTCGGGCCAATACGGTATATTGTAGTAATTTTCGATGACTGGATGCTGATCCAGTTGAGAGGATCAGCAAATTAAAAACAACTGGTTATGTATTTTTCATCTTACCCGGTAATGTCAGCTGAGCCTTCACTGCATCTAAGAAAAGAAATAAACACAAACTTTTAGCCATTAAAGAAACATTAGTTATTGGTCTGTATAAATGCATAAACTGAATTGAAACTTAATTCTAATTGAATGCTTACTTATCAGTGAAAAAAGCAGCACAAGCAACTGGAGTTGGCTTGCCATTCTCAAAAGGCAAACTTTCAAATCTGTTCAACAAACATAATGAAGTTAATTCATGAAAAATATCAAATACAAAACAAATGGAAAGCCAAAATAAATTGCATATATAACATCATCATTAAGAGAATAGAATTCAACAAACCAAAGACCTGCTTTTTCTTACACCCAGCCTGCAATCCAGAAAAGCTCATTACCTGTTATTTTGTGGTCCTCCTGTCCATATGTCTCACAACAGTACCTAACAGCAGGGCTGCATCGTGGCTTTATTCAGTATAAACTGGCAGAGTCCCATGAATCTGTCATCTTCATTGTTAAACACAATCATTCAGATAGAAAAAGCTTTCTCGTAAAAAGTGAACCAGCCCTCCTCTATAAATTAAAAATAAATGTTTTAGACTATATTAAGTGCAATTAAAAAAGGTTTGCCAAGAGGTTTAAGGACTTAGTACAGTATAACGATTTATACTATTACTTTTTATGCTACTTTATACTATTCTTACAATTAGTAAAAATAATGATTAGGCAGTGTTGTGAGACATGGAATTGTTTGTTAAGGGACATAACAACACACAAATATTTAATTTGTGTTTTCTTAAAATTAATCTGATCGGTTCCCTATGTATATATTATGTATTGTATTTATTGAGTCAAATTTTTAGTGAACTAGTTAAATATGCATATTATTATATACATAGTGGTTTGGCCACAAATTATTGCTCACTTAATGATTTGACATATCTATATGTAGTAGTATTTGGAGTATATTATGGTTTCATCGCAGTAATATTTAGTCAAGTCATTAATCAAATCAAACAACAACATCCCTTTGAATTTGAGAAGTTTTCCAGAAAGAATTTAGAGAGATTTAGCTTTTTTATTTTATTTTGGTCAATATTTGTATATGTATATTTTTTCTTTGATAGACTTATTTGTTTGAGGTTATTATGTATTATACAAAGACATTCTGTTAACTTTCTGAACTTTTGTACTTTCCAAATATTTTGATAAATTTAAATTCATGGTGAACAGAATGATTTCATGGTTCAACCAGCATTCAAACATCAAAAATGTGTCTTTAATAAAATACACTATCATGGTGGACATGTTCATTATCTCTTTCTCAGTGTACTTCAGTAGTATCTCCTGGACATTTCTCTTTCTCCTAATGATTTCTGTCCTTTGATAAATCATGTATGTTGTACATACATGTAATTGATTGTGGTTTTGATAGTAGATTTAACAGGGCTTAATGTTTGAATTAAATAATTGTTTAATGTAACTGATTGATCTTACCATTTCAATACATTTTGTTATGATTCAAAGGATCCTGTGTTACCACACAATAAAAAAAATTCAATGTTGTTAATGTTTTAGTGATCCAGAATTTTTAAATTACAAATCCCACAGTGCTGAACATGGCACACCAAATACTCGTGTTACAGATGTGTAGATCCGTTTGTCATTGGAACTGTGTTGATTTAGTTTAGTGTCAAACTTAATCTGTTGTCAAAAGTTACTTGTAATAGTCTTTCTCTTTAGAAATTATCGAACTAATAATGAGTATAATCCCGTGACCCGCGCAAGCGGATGCAGCGGGTAAGAAAATGAATGAATGAATGAATAATGAGTATAATAATAATAGTATAGGATTAATAAAAATACCAACATTATTCCAGATTCTAGGAGCAGGTTTTCATGGTTAATGAGTCAAATTATTGTGAGATTGTATAGACATATACTGTATAATGACTGTGGCTTTGTTCATTTATTCATTCATCATCAATGCCTACTTCGTCCGCGGTTTCAGGTCACAGGGTAATGAAGGCAGGGTACACTTGGGGTACGATGCCAGTGCATCGCAGAGTGGCTGTACCTTTGTTTCTGATTTAATTTAACATAATTCTGAAACGAAGATACCAGTGAAGTGAGTCATTAGATTTACAAGCTTTACAAGGATAAACTAAATATTTGTTCTGTAGGTGTGTCTGTTTCCAATAAAATAGAACTTTTGTAATTCACCTCCTAAAATAAATAGACATATCTTGCATAACAGGGCAAAAGAAGATAGTATGCTTGTTTAAGGGAAACAAATTATAGCATCTTCAAGTCTTCAATTTGCATTATACTTCCATGCATTGCAGCACTGAACATGCTTTTATTCACTGAGCTATGCTGGGCATGAAAAATTTAAGGAAATGTAAGGTCTTAACAGTCACTATTTTACATGCGCGCGCACACACACACACACACACACACACACACACACACACACACACACACAAAATTAATCAATATTTCAATCAAATTTTTTCACGATTTTTGTTTTTAACAACACAAATGTAAGTTAATAATCCCACAATTAAGAAATATCCAAATTAAATCAGTAATTTGTATAAAGCAGGAATAAAAATAGGGATTAAAATATAGTACGTGTATAAAATGAATCAAATGCATGAAAATTAATGACAATATACGTGCACACAACCACACATCCACACAAACACACATTAACAGACACACAGTGATGATGTGGTGCACGGCACAACAGTCTTTTCCTCACCGTGGTAACAACTGATTTATAATATTAATAACAAGATAGGCAAATTGTTACTGCCTCTCTTAAATCCACAATGACGTTAACTCTGTTTGATTAGATATGAAAAGGGAGGGCCCAGACTCTTGTGTAATACAGTATTAAGTTTATTGACACATCATCATGTGACTCAGTGCCTCCTCCTCGACAAACAATGTTGTTAATAACATAAACATCCCTTGTCTCTGAGTGTCTACATCTCAGTAATTTATGGATGCATACTGTTTATTGTTGCAGTAGAGTGTCCTCACATGTCCTCAACTGTTTTTGTAACCATTGCAACAGTGGGGTACAGAAATCACACAACTGACAGTTCTGAATCGTTAACCATTAACTTAAAAACATAAGTCCTATTAAACTGATTTTAAATATGCCTCATTAAGGTGAAGAAAAACCCTTTGTTTTTCTGTTTCCAATGAATAATTTAAAAAAAAATCATCATACAGCATATAATTTAAAATTCAGAATAAATCTACGGACCAATTCTTATCAAAAAACTTTCCATCCTCGTGCCATGTTCCAGTAAGCAAATCACAGATTTGGGTGGGTGAAAAGATTAACCGAGGACACGTCACCTGTGGACATTATTTTACTCGTAAATGCACTTTTATTGTCTTCAAGATTTGCAAGCATGAGCTGAATAGGTTTTATTTAGGTGTGTGTGCATGTGTGTGTGTGTGTGTGTGTGTGTGTGTGTGTGTGTGTGTGTGTGTGTGTGTGTGTGTGTGCGTGCGTGCGTTCGTGCGTGTGTCTGTGTGTGTTTCAGAAACTCAGAACTGTCCTCTTCACCAGTATGAGTGTGTGTGTGCAGAGAGAGAGAGACACTTGGAAGTAATCTGTCTTTACCTGTCAATTTCAGGTTTTGATTTTATATGCATTCTATAGTGATCACTTCACTATAGAGAAGTTCAAGTGTGCTAAAGCAAGGCTCCAGTTGACACTGAGTGACCCCGAGATGCAACAGTGAGTGACAGCACAACAACACTGGTGACAGGCAACAAATGGAGACCAGTAGGTGCAGTGGAGGATGTAATAGCATCTCTCAGACATGCAGACATAGTGAGGCATGTCCAGCAAGGAAGAGGAGTCCTTTGACTAAAAGCTAAGCAGCAAGCTTGGAACAAAGCCAAAGCACCAGAACAGAGGAAAATGGTGGTAGAAGAAATACAGTACATCACCAGGAGGAATCAGAAAGGTGCGCCAAGGCAATTCCCCCTGATAAACATGGGAGAGTGTGAAGAGGAGGATCAGCTAGAAAAATTTGTGGAGCATGGAAGCAAAGCTGCTCATCATCAGAGTTAGATAAGGTGTCTTTCCAACACCTAGAAATCATCAGTGGGTGGAAGAACATCCAGGATGTGCCTCCTGCTCCAAGCCAGCTTCCCTCAGACACATATTGAGAGGGTGTAAAGTCAGTGTCACCCAAGGACATTACACCTGGCGTCATCACCGGGTCCTCTAGAGCCTTGTCACCAACACGGAAAACAAGCAAACTGCTACCAACCCCTTACCACCAACAGTACTTAACCCCGAGCAGGTCACGCTGCAAACAGCTTGTTTCTCCTCTATAGACTGCAAACACTACCCTCAGGTCTGACATGGTGCTCTGGCCCCTTGTAAGGAAAAAATTATTCTTTGTTGAACTCACTGAATCCTGGGAGGACCCAGTGGACGAAGATTACAATCAGAAACAGCTACACTATGTCGAGCTAGCTACTGAAACATAACTGTGGCTAGAACACTGAAGTTGGACAGGTGGAGGTGGGGTGCAGAGGGTTTATGTAAGCATCTTCCTCCAGGCTGCTGAAGGATCTGGAATTCAGAGGCCTGAGCCTGCACCAAACCATCAAAGCAATTTCAGAGGCAGCTAAAAGAAGCAGTCAGTGGATATGAATAAAAAGGAAAGACTCCTGCTGAGCCCCTGTTTGAAAAGGTGATTTGGGGGACACACCTAAGGAACTTGATCACCCCCGTAGGACCTTCCTCAGTCGAGGGCGCTTAATAATGATTGAAACACTCAGTGGCATCTGAGGAATTCTACTGAAATTGTGAACTCCGGATGACCCTCCAAATGAGGGTGCCCATCAAATTCTGCTGTGATACATCAACATCATTTCTTTTCTCCAGGACTAGGTACTAGCTCACACTTAAAGAATAATTCATATTCCGTACTGTGTTTTTCAAATATGAACACAAAATTCCAAAATCATTCATCATTCCATCATAAGACTGATGGGTGAGCCTTGATGTCACTGTCCTCTTTTTATTGTGTCTATGGCATCATTGCATTTATTTAAAGTCCTTCAATTGTTTGGAATATTTACAAGCACTTGATGAACAGTTTGACATTTGGCGTGTCTATTTACAACATTAAAAAATATGCAGGCTAAGTCCTCGATAAATGACAGCAATGTATAAAAAGAACAATGATGTTTAAGAACCCGCCTAGCAACCTTGCATGTCTTGCATGAGAATGAAAAATACAGACAATAGACTTTTCTAAAAATTTAAAAGTATCTTTTCTCTTTTTTGGGAGGGGTTTGATTTTTTTGTGTGTACCTAATAAAAACAGATACAACTTACAGAAAAATAAACAATACATTAACTGGAACATCAGTGGAAAAAAAATAATTACCTGTATTGAAAAAGTCATTTTTGACAGGAACCACAGGGTGGTTCAAAAGAGTGATGTTATTTCTCTTGAAGAAGTACTTTTTCAGGTGAGCATTGTGAACTGCTTTTCTGTTGAAAAACAAATGATGGCCTTCAGTCATGAGTGAAGAGATCAATGTAGCTGCTCTTTCTAGTCTGTTGGACTCAGTTGCACCTCTAAAAACTAAAACCATAGGGGTGCGCAGGTCTACACCATGGTTTAACGAGGAGACACGCGCTCTCAGACGGGCCTGTAGGAGTTTAGAGCGCAGGTGGCGTAAATCTAAATCTAAATCATGCTACATCTCTTGGCACGAATGTGTCTTAAATTACAAACGTGCTCTGTCCACCGCTAAAGCTGCCTATTTCTCCAGATTAATAAGTAAAAATAAACACAACCCTCGATTTCTGTTTAATACTGTAGCCAGATTGACCCAGAAACAGTCAACGGCAAGCAGCTTGTTATTGGCGGCTGATGATTTCCAAGATTTTTTCTGCCGTAAAATTGATAACATTAGACATGAAATTACTTCTTCAGCTTCACCTGGATCAAAATTTGATGTGGTTCCTTCTCTGGGTGTTAAAACCCAACTTCTCTCTTTAACACACTTTGAGAATGTCTCTCTGGTAGAATTATCGAAGTTGGTCTCATTCTCCAAACCTACTACATGCCTCTTAGACCCTCTCCCTGCTAAATTAGTTAAAGAATTATGGCCATTGCTGGGCCCTACTATGTTAAATGTAGTTAATCTTTCTCTTGCAACTGGTGTTGTTCCCACTAGCTTTAAAGTGGCCGTGGTTAAACCTCTGCTTAAAAAGCCACATCTCGACCAAGAGTCTTTAAATAATTATAGACCAGTTTCTAACCTTCCATTCTTATCTAAAATACTAGAAAGGGTAGTATCTCAACAGCTCTTAGATTATTTATCATTAAGCGGTCTTTTCGAACCATTCCAATCAGCTTTTCGGGCCCGCCATTCCACTGAAACAGCACTTACCAAAGTTGTGAATGATCTCCTATTAAATCTGGACTCTGATACCACTTCTGTTCTCCTTCTTTTGGATCTTAGTGCAGCATTTGATACTATAGATCACTGTATACTCCTTGACCGACTGGAGAGACAGTTTGGTGTCTGTGAGTTAGCTCTGGCTTGGTTAAAATCTTATCTATCTGATAGGACACAATGTGTCTCCTACAATAATAAAACTTCTGCCTTCTCTGACATCAAATATGGCGTACCTCAGGGGTCTGTCCTTGGTCCTCTACTATTCTCCCTGTATGTTGCACCTCTTGGTCAAATTATACGCAGCTTTGGAATAGGTTTCAACTGTTATGCGGATGACACACAACTTTATATGCCTATAAAAGCAGATGATCGATCTGAATTGAGTAAACTAGAGGCCTGTCTTTCTGCTGTGAATAGTTGGATGTCCAGTAATTTCCTGCTCCTAAACCCAGACAAAACTGAAATGTTAATCATTGGCCCTGCACGACATAGAAACCATTTTCAAAACCTAACAATATCTGTAGATAACTGTCTTATAACCCATAGTTCAACAGTCAAGAACCTAGGAGTAACGTTAGATTCGACTCTTGCCTTTGACAAGCATATTAAAGAGGTGACAAAGATCGCCTTCTTTCATCTACGTAATATTTCCAAAATTAGGTCCTCTTTAGCCATGGCTGATGCAGAAATTTTGATTCATGCCTTTGTGTCCTCTAGACTTGACTATTGTAATGTTCTGTTATCAGGGTTGCTTCGGTCTAGAACTAGGGGCCTTCAGATGGTTCAGAACACAGCAGCAAGAATATTAACTAAAACTAGGAAATTTGACCATATCACCCCAGTTTTGGCTGCATTACACTGGCTCCCGATTCATGTTAGATCCGATTTTAAGGTACTCTTACTAACATACAAAAGCCTTAATGGGCTTGCACCAACCTATCTGTCTGATCTTGTTAAACCTTATACGCCGACTAGGGCTCTCCGCTCTCAGAATACTGGTCTCTTGTGTGTTCCTAGATTTAAAAAGAAGTCAGCTGGCCAGAGGGCCTTCTCCTATCGTGCCCCTTTCTTGTGGAATAACCTCCCTATAAATATTAGACAGTCTGAATCTGTAAATGTCTTTAAATCTAGACTCAAAACATATCTGTTCGACCTAACATATAAGTAATATCGGGGATGGCGGTCTCAATGTTTAGGTTTAGCCTAGTCCTGCCGACGAGTCATAGGATTTCTTAGTTAGGCCCCTGCCTCCCATTAATTCTCTGCTATTCTGGTCCCTCTAGCACCACTCTCGCCCCTGCTATCTCTGCTATCTCTGTCTCTCTTCCTTCTTCTGCTGTTCTCTCTCACAGGCCTTTGTGTGGTGGATCATCGGCAATCGGCTACCTCTGTCTGCTTCCATGGCTGGCGATAGCACAAGCTGCACAGTGGTCCTGTTTCACCATCCACTAGGGGAGTGCTGGTTCTGCCTCATTTGGTTCTGCTGTGGTTTTGGGGTTTTGCCAGAGTAACCTTGACTTTAACTTTTTTGAGCTGAATGACTTAGGCACTGTCTGGTCTGTCCTCAGAGTGGTGGATCCTCGGCAATCGGTGACCTCTGTGTGCGTCATCGGCTGGTGGTGACTCGCTCTACTGGATGGATCGGCATGCCTTTGTTATACATTTATTGTTACTGTTATTGTTACTGTTATTATTATTGTGTTGTTAATCTGTACATGCGGTATCTATTGCTTCGTCTGTCCACTCCTGGAAGAGGGGTCCCTCCTCTGCAGTCTTCCTGAGGTTTCTCCCATCCATTTTTTCCCCTGTTAAAAGGGTTTTTGGGGGGAGTTGTTCCTTATCCGATGCGAGGGTCGCACTGCTTGCAGTGCACAAAGGTCAGAGGGATATCGTCCATGTGCAGATTGTAAAGCCCTTTGAGACATTGTTTGTGAATCTGGGCTATATAAAATAAATAAACTTGAAACTTGAAACATGACTGACGCCCCCTGCAACATCTCCACATAGCGAGCTGCCGTTTGACGCCTCTGCAGAACCCGTAGCAAGGCTAGAAGTTTAGGAGCAGGGTTCAAGTTGTTCTATCATGGTATAGATGGGAAGAGAAATGGAGTAGGAGTTATCTTGAAGGAGGAGTTTGTCTGGAATATCCTGGAGGTAAAGAGAGTGTCGGATAGAGTGATGAGTCTGAAGCTAGAAATAGAAGGTGTGATGTTTAATGTTGTTAGTGGGTATGCTCCACAGGTAGGATGTGAGCTGGAGGAGAAGGAGAAATTCCGGCTGGACTTTGATGAAGTGATGCAGAGCATATCTAGAAGTGAGAGAGTTGTCATTGGTGCAGACTTCAATGGACATGTTGGTGCAGGAAACAGAGGTGATGAGGAGGTGATGGGCAGGTTTGGTATCCAGTAGAGGAACGCAGAAGGACAGATGGTAGTTGACTTTGCAGAAAGGATGGAAATGGCTGTAGTGAATACTTTCTTCCAGAAGGGGCAGGAACATAGAGTGACCTATAAGAGTGGAGGTAGGAGCACACAGGTAGACTACATCTTGTGTAGACGGTGTAACCTGAAAGAGATCAGTGACTTGAAAGTAGTGGTAGGCGAGAGTGTAGCCAAACAGCATAGGATGGTGGTGTGTAGGATGACTCTGGTGGTGAGGACGATGAGGAGGGCAAAGGCAGAGCAGAAGACGAAATGGTGGAAGCTAAAAAGGGAAGAGTGTTGCATGACTTTTAGGAAGGAGTTAAGACAGGCTCTGGGTGGTCAGGAGGTGCCTCCAGATGACTGGACAACTACAGATAATGTGATCAGGGAGACAGGTAGGAGAGTACTTGGTGTGTCATCTGGAAGGAAAGTAGATGAGAAGACTTAGTGGTGGAATGAGGAGGTACAGGAGTGTATACAGAGAAAGAGGTTAGCTAAGAAGAAGTGGGACACTGAGAGGACTGAGGAGAGTAGACAGGAGTACAGGGAGATGCAGCGTAAGGTGAAGGTAGAGGTAGCAAAGGCCAAACAAGAAGCTTAAGATGACTTGTATGCTAGTTTGGACAGTAAGGGGGGAGAGACTGATCTATACCGGTTGGCAAGACAGAGAGACAGAGATGGAAGGACGTGCAGCAGGTTAGGGTGATTAAGGAAAGGGACAGAAGTCTATTGACAAGTGCCAGTAGTGTGATGGGAAGATGGAAAGAGTACTTTGAAGAGTTGATGAACGTGGAAACTGAGAGAGAACAAAGGCTAGAAGAGGTGACTGTTGTGGACCAGGAAGTAGAAAAGATTAGTCAGGATGAAGTGAGGATGGCACTGAAGAGGATAAAGAGTGGAAAGGCAGTCGGTCCTGATGATATACCTGTAGAGGTATGGAAGTGTCTAGGAGAGGTGGCGGTAGAGTTTCTGACTGAGTTGTTCAACAGAATCTCAGATAGTGAGAAGATGCCTGAGGAATGGAGAAGTGTGCTATTTGAGCCACTTTATCTTTTATCTATAATGTTTGTTATTTTTATTTATTCGTCTGTACAGCACTTTGGTCGACTGCGGTTATGGTAAAGTGCTCAACAAATAAAGATTGGATTGGATTGGATTGGATTGGTGCCCATTTTTAAGAACAAGGGAGATGTGCAGAGTTGTGGCAACTACAGAGGAATAAAGCTGATGAGCCATACAATGAAGTTATGGGAAAGAGTAGTTGAAGCTAGACTATGGGCAGAAGTGAACATTTGTGAGTAGCAGTATGGTTTCATGCCTAAATAGAGTACTACAGATGCAGTATTTGCTTTGAGGATGTTGATAGAGAAGTACAGAGAGGGCCAGAGGGAGCTGCATTGTGTTTTTGTAGATCTGGAGAAAGCTTATGACAGGGTGCCCAGAGAGGAACTGTGGTATTGTATGAGGAAGTCTGGAGTGGCAGAGAAGTATGTTAGAGCGGTGCAGGACATGTATGAGGACTGTAAGACAGTGGTTGAGGTGTGCTGTAGGTGTGACAGAGGAGTTCAAGGTGGAGGTGGGACTGCATCAGGGATCAGCTCTGAGCCCCTTCTTGTTCGCTATGGTGATGGACAGGCTGACAGACGAGGTTAGACAGGAATCTCCATGGACTATGATGTTTGCAGATGACATTGTGATCTGTAGTGAGAGCAGGGAACAGGTGGAGGAGAAGCTAGAGAGGTGGAGGTTTGTCCTGGAAAGGAGAGGAATGAAAGTTAGCCGCAGTAAGACAGAGAGGGACCCAAGTGGAAGAGTGAGGTTACAGGGAGAAGAGATCAAGAAGGAGGAGGATTTTAAGTACTTAGGCTCAACAGTCCAGAGCAATGGAGAGTGTGGAAAAGAGGTTAAGAAGCGTGTCCAGGCATGATGGAAAAGTGGAGGAAAGTGTCAGGTGTGATGTGTGATAGAAGAGTTTCAGCTAAAATGAAAGGAAAGGTGTACAAAACTGGGGTGAGACCAGCGATGTTGTTTGGTCTAGAGACAGTGTCACTGAAGAAAAGACAGGAGACAGAGCTGGAGGTAGCAGAGATGAAGATGCTGAGGTTCTCTTTGGGAGTGACCAGGAAGGATAGGATCAGGAATGAGTACATCAGAGGGACAGCACATGTTAGGGTTTTGGAGATAATGTCAGAGAGGCCAGACTGAGATGGTTTGGACATGTCCAGAGGAGAGATAGTGAATATATTGGTAGAAGGATGCTGAGTTTTGAACCAGGCAGGAGGCCTAGAGGAAGACCAAAGAGGAGGTTTATGGATGTAATGAGGGAGGACATGAAGGTAGTTGGTGTGAGAGAAGAGGATGCAAAGGACAGGTTTAGATGGAGGCAACTGATTCGCTGTGGTGACCCCTGTAGGGAAAAGCCGAAAGGAAAAGAAGAAGATTCTTAAACTTTTGATCAGCTGATGAGCAGCCTATTTAATTTTAATAGTTGTCTGCAATAAATTACTTTAAAAATGTTTGTCTTACTCCCATTTCTTCTTTTCGCATTTCAAAGCACTGCTTAGAACCTTCTCAAGATGAAACTGTGTAAAATGTTAATACTCACAATTTTTTAAACTTGTTTTAAAACATTGATTAGGAGCGTGTGTGTGTGTGTGTGTGTGTATGTGTGTGTGTGTGTGTGTGTGCGTGCGTGCGTGTGTGTGTGTGCTCTATATATAATTTTCAATTAAAGACAGAAATTTTATAGATTTTATTTTCCAAAGTTTCATTGGCCTTTTATTTAACCTGCTCACACACAACAGTCTTGTTCGTCTTCAGAGTAACTGGATGATATCTGTCATAACTAATCTTTTATAACGTTCCGGTCAACAGCATGTTACATTATTTTAAAAGGTTATCTGCGGAATGTGTGTGTCATTCAAAGCAGACGCACCTAAATAAAATTTATTCAGGTCCGGCTTGTATTTCTCGAAAACAATAGAAGTGTATTTACAAGTACAGTCAATGTCTGATCAGCTGCTAGCTTGTCCTGAATGTGACCTACGACCTGCCCAATTCCAGCTGTATGTGTGTACGTCCATGTGTTAAATGCTAACTTTGATGACTAGGTAACTAGGCAACCCTACATTACCTCAAACCCAGCATACGTCAGTGACTAAAGACATTTTTATGGCTATAGCTCTTGTATTTATAATCTGAATTAAAGACTTAAGGATGTTATAAATTCCATCCTTTTTAAGAAGCATTCTCTTCCATGGAATTGGTGGTGGACTTCCGCAGGCGAGCAGTCTGCCCGGTGACACAAGCAAACATCCAGGGAATGGACATTGAGGTGCTGTCGTCGTATAAGTACCTGGGTGTTCACCTGAATAATAAACTGGACCGGCCTACCAACACAAATGGTCTTTTCAAAAAGGGTCAGAGCAGACTCTATCTGCTCATGGGACTGAGGTCTTTTGGAGTGCAGGGGCCACTCCTGAAGACCTTCTACGACACCGTGGTGGCCTCGACTGTTTTCCATGGGGTGGTCTGCTGGGGGGGCAGCATTACTGCGGCCGACAGGAGAAGACTGGTCAGGCTGATTAGGAAGGCAGGTTCTGTCCTAAGATGCCCCCTGGACTCAGTGGAGGTGGTGGGAGAGAGAATGATGATGGCCAAGCTGTCATCAATGATGAAGAACAACTCCCACGCCCTGCAGGGCACGCAAACAGACAATCATGCACACAATCTGGTTGAGCAGTGTAGTTTGAGGTTTGTTGTTGTAATTGTGAAATGTTATATGTTACATATGTGAATATGTATGTATGTATGTATGTATGTATGTATGTATGTATGTATGTATGTATGTATGTATGTATGTATGTATGTATGTATGTATGTATGAACCCCACTCCCCTCTGCTGCCGCAATCACGCAAATTTCCCCACTGTGGGACTAATAAAGGTCTATCTTATCTCTTATCTTTTTGTCCTGTTATGCAAAGTTGTGTTAGTTGCTAAGCTGGTTACTTACTTATTTACTTTTTTTGAGACACTTCTAACTTGTTTTATTTCAGA
Source organism: Antennarius striatus (assembly GCF_040054535.1). Taxonomy (NCBI): domain Eukaryota; kingdom Metazoa; phylum Chordata; class Actinopteri; order Lophiiformes; family Antennariidae; genus Antennarius; species Antennarius striatus. The sequence goes on along the minus strand of NC_090796.1, from coordinate 9,866,393 downwards.
AAGGTAAATTAAATTGGAAACACAGACACAGCCGTTAGAAAGTATTTATCTATTGCAGTCTAATCTACAGCATGATGATTATCTGGCTGTGGTGAACTCACTGAGGGCCTTATTTATTCTTTAAAGATTACCAAATCATTACTTGGTTGAAAAGCAAAGTTTGATATGTGATAGATCTACAATGAATGTCACCGTGGAGTTTTTACCCAAGCGTTTTCAGCATTCACTAGCAATCAGTTTATTAAACGCTGAACAAGGACTGTCGCTTCTATGCATCCTAACATTCCAGTTCATAAGTCATAGATATCTCCCTTCAGAACAAAATCTTAAAAGTAATACTTGCCTGTTAATATATTATGAACTAAGTAAGTAAAAGGTTTGATTAGTTATAGATAACATTCATCTGAGCACCACCTGGGATTTAGCAACACTACGCAACGCGTGTGTGTGCGTGTGCGTGTGTGTGTATGTCTGTGTGTGTGTGTGTGTGTGTGTGTGTGTGTGTGTGTGTGTGTGTGTGTGTGTGTGTGTGTGTGTGTGTGTGTGTGTGTGTGTGTGTGTGTGTGTGTGTGTGTGTGTGTGTCTGGGTCGTGTGTGTGTGTGTGTCTGGGTCGTGTGTGTGTGTGTATGCATGCATTTGATCTAACTAGAGTGTGCTTTCTTTATTTCTCTTCGGGCATCAAATAAGTATATAAAATTAAAAAATTAAAATAAAAATTTAATCAAAATACTGTTTGCCTGTCTGTTATAAAATTTTATTTTCAAAGCTCCTTATCAAACCACACCAATCAGTGTTGACGACAGAGATCAGAGAGAAACCCTGAAATGTGAAACAATGCTTTTGGAGACCTTGTTTATATTTGGAAGGCAGTGAAAAAGGAAATTCCAAAACTCAGCTCAGGCTGCATTTTAGGATATGGCCACTGTGTGGCAGTAACACCTCATCTGCTCACCAGGAATGAACACATTCCAATAAAAATATCAATATTCATCACTAAAATAATGGGGGGGATCAGAGAGGTGGGGGACTCTCAGTAGAAGATATCATGTTTTGAGATGGGTGTGTTTTTTGGGTGGGATGGGGGGGGGTGAGTTAAGAGAGAGAAAGAGAGAGAGGCAGCGTAGAAAGAAAAAAACTGTGCTTTAAGAATCTGGAGACCTGAGAAAGCCTCTCAGTGTGTGCTGTGAGTGGACACTGCAGAAGCTTTCCTGTCTCTTCTGGTATTGAACCACATGGATTCTAAAAGGTGACTCTGCCTGATGAACATCAGGTGAGAGGGGAAGATCCTCAAACAGCAACCGAAGCTTTACGGAGATGTCGCCCATGCTTTGCTTTGTTTGGCTGCTTGTAAAAGGAACCTTTTGGGTGAGTAGAAGCATTAAAGTCTAATAACCACGTGAAATTGAAAATTTAACATTCATACAAAAGTAGAAGAAAATAATGAAGCATATTTTTTCAATAATTTGTTTTGCATCAATATTTTGCATAATGATGCTCTAGAATTTGTCTACTAAACTTGCTTCATCATTAATTATTTTCATTTGAACTCTAATGTCCAGATATCTCTTTCTGTCTAGTTGACTCTGGGACAACAACTTGGGAATTTTACTTTCACCAAGACATTACCTCAACATGGAGATGAAGATACTTTCCCGCAGACTAGCTGGACACCCCAAACTGGGAGATTAAGTCAGACCACCAAATTACCTGTTGGGCCTTTAATTCCACTTTCAAAGCAGGGAATTCTGGAAATACTTGGAGGAAATTCCCAGTCATACTCTAACCCACTCTTAAAGACAAAGCTTGGTCCCATCATGAACGTTCGCGGAACATCTAAGTTCTCCAGGACATTCAGTTGGGGGGATTTTTATTCAAACATCAAGACTGTCAGATTAAATTTGCTGATAATGGGAAAGATTGTGGATCATGGTAATGGTTCTCTCTGGGTCTACTTCCATCACAACTCCACTGGCATGGGCAACGTTTCTGTCAGTCTCGTCCCCCTGATGAAAGAGGTGGAGTTTGATCTGCAACGTCAAAGCGTGGTCAACCCCAAAGACTCAAAGACATTCAACTGCAGGGTGGATTATGAGAAAACTGAACGAAACAAAAAGGTAGTACTGTGCAATTATGATCCATCCAAGGTTTGTGCTCAGGAGCAGACCCAAAGCCACGCTACTTGGATTTGCTCCAAACCCTTCCAGGTGATCTGCATCTATATGTCTTTCTACAGCACAGACTACAGACTGGTACAAAAAGTCTGTCCAGACTACAGCTACCAGAATCCAGGAGGCTACCTGCCAACAGGTTAACAGGAAGTCAAGCCAAGGACAGTAATAGAGAATCATGTCCAGTGCATCAAGTTGAAACAGTAGCAATGTGTGAGCTGTGAAAATATTTAAAAGCATTCTGAAGTGTTTCTTTTTCTTTCTTTTTTTTACAGCTCTGTGTTAACCAGCATGTGTTTTTAGAGCAATGCCTTGCTTGTGGTCTTCATGTGAATTGCATACACTTAGGGGTCCTGCTAATGTATATCGATTAATGTGATTTCTGTTTATGGTTACATTTGATGAAATGACAAAACTGTGACATGTGCTCATCAAAAACCTATTTTGATTAATCATTCAAAAGAGAACATGCAATTTATGATTGTGCATGAAAAAAAAACTCCAAATCCTCACAAATGAGAAAATGGAGGTTGACAGTGTAACAATAAATTTCTGGTCAAACTATTAATTTAATCTCAAAATACAAATGATTTGAATAATCAAGACATGCTACATATTGTGTTGTTTTCCAGATTCATGTTTAATCATTCTCTCGAGTCTTTTGTCTGTAACTCTGGAGTTGTCAAACTTAAAATTAATCTGAATTTTCTAATTAAAACAATAGTATTCTACAGCAGCCAATTTAATGGTAATCTCTGGAAAGCCCCTTCATGAAAGTCTAGAGTATACAGCACAGTGAAGGTGTCAACCACCTATGATTCAATTAAAAAACAAGCTTTAGAAGCAGATTTCTTTAAGTAAATGAGCTGATGGTGGTGATCTCAAATTCAAATTCAACAAGAAAACATAGGTGTGGCCCTAAACAGGTCAATAATATATAATTTAACTGACTGCTCACTGACCACGCTCAAGTGACCACAAGTGACAGAGGTGATGACATGAACGCACCGTTGCCAACTACAAACCTTTTTTTTCTGGATGCTGAAGCAGCAAGTAATGAAGTAATAAACTCAAATAATATTCCTAGTCATTTTAATGGTGGGTCAGCCTCCACCTGAAAGCTGTTTTAAGTACAGTATTTTCCACACTATAAAGCGCACCTAAAAGCCTATAATTTTCTCATAATCCCGTGGTGCGCTTTATAATCCGATGCGCCTTGTATATGGGTTAATATAATATTAGTTAAAAACAAGATCGCTGAAAAAAGCCGGCGGTCTGGCCGACAGTCATGCTGCACTCCGCCACCAGGGGCACCCTCAGACAGTATTCAGGCCGTACCACGCCCCCTAACAACGGTAGTCAAGGGGCGTTGCAGAAGTGCCGACTCTCACTGACTTGCTGTTTGACTGCTGAGCAGCCTGCTGAGAACACCTGTGACTGGCTAAGATAACGTAGCAAAACATAGGGAATTTTCAACAACCCTGTTAATAAAGTTTGACCGACTGACTGATCTCAGTATTTCCCAACCGCTGTGGGGCCGGAAATAACCCACTTTAAAGTTAATTGGTCTAAAAAATGCCATTGTGAGGGAATCTAGTGACGGTCCATTCTATTAGTCTGTGGAAACACATGGAGAAACTGGCATAAAGGTGAATGAAAGACCCTCAAAGCTGAACCAGCCTTTTCTGAAATTCAAGAACAGAGTCCCTGCTAGACGAAGGTGTCTGGTGTGCTGCACTGATTTACAAATGTAGTTGATAGCTCTGGGCGGGCGAACTGACTGCACTCGTAATGAATTCAACATGCTTTTAATGTCAGGTTTTTTAATACGCGGGTTGACCCCTTTCTAAGATGGCAAAGTGATCAAGCGATCAGGTTTCATTGATGAGGCTCAGAATGGATTGTTGAAATAACAATGACTAAAGGTACTCACTGTCATGAACGCTCTGGCTAGTGGACGGATAGCGCAACTACAGCCACTGGTTTTTTAAATCTATTTTAATATTTTTTATGATTTATATGCGCTTTATAATCCGGTGCGCCTTCTATGTGAAATAAATTATAAAATAAACAATTCATTAAAGGTGCGCCTTATAATCCAGTGCGCTTTATAGTACATACAGTATATACTGTACATCATGTACTTCAACAGTAGCTGCAGTTTGCAGAAGCCAACTACATGTCAAATAATTATCAATTCCAGGCATCATTTTTCATCATGTGAATAAACCAGTAAATCATATATTAATTACTTTTTCAGGTACTTTTCAGGTACCATAATTATACAGTTAGATTATACCTATCATATTATCAACCTGGTCAAATAATTGTGATGTTTGCTCAAATATATGCTAGCTCAATCATGTAATCATTTTATATACAATATATTAGTTGTTCTAAAGGGTAATTCACTGTCAATATAACGGAGTCAGTCACTTCAACTTATGCTTCCGCATATTCTCATGTGTGTGACAATAAATGATCTGTTCCTTGAGCACTTAAGGTTTTAAAATGTCTGAAATGTCAGTGTTTAGACCAGATAACAGAAGTCATCCAATAAATGGTTAAAGCACACTAGGGTCATTCTGCAATGTCTGTGGGAGATTTAGCTTAAAATAGCCTCCCAAAAAGACTGAAGTTCTCAGCAGTTAAGATCTGATTATACTGAATAAACCATTTATTATATTTCATTCATTTAATTGTCTGTTCAATGAACCTTGTGATTTATTTATATCTGATATCTTTGTCTTCTACCATTTCTGGAGTAAACAAGCACAGTGTCCAGGTATCTGAGGACCTCAACTCTGACATTCTCAATCACTAAACACACACAGCATAATCATCATTCAACCCATTCATTTAACACATAGTCTGACATGCATGCAATATGTTTCTGCCACCACTGACAGAATAATTACATGCTTTTTTGATGAAAAATGTAAAATATAGCTGTAAGAATTTAGGGACTGTGTGGTGTATAACCATTATATGCACTAGCAAACCCTGAACTTAAAAGGCTAGACACAAGATGCAACTACTGTATATCAGTTTCCACAAAAGACTACATCCATGGTTTTGTACCATTCTAAAGTAAATGCAAAGTTTTGGGGGATTTTACACTACCCTAACAATCTTGCTGTGATACTTTTCTTTGAAGTCTCATGAACAATTCTGATTGAAACTCTAGTTTTATGTGACAGAAGAAAATAAATAATTCAATACAAAGTTATAATTGATAGAAAAATACCCAGACAAGTTTGCATTGCATTCAATACAAAATAGTTGTGGTTTATTCTTTTGGGAACAAAAAAAAATGGCAACAACTAAGTGTCACTTCTCAAAACCAGCAATATCTACAGGAAAGAAACAACAATGGTTCCTTCTATCAATTACCATTTACCACCAGGTTCAAATGATAACTGCAAATGTATTTGATGTGGTTTGCCTCGGTGTGCATTTTTTCACATTGTCAATTCTGAACATTAAAACGTGTTCATTTCATTTCCATTTCCCCTCAGTCTTCATGCCTGCAAAGAAAACATCCGTTTATTTATCACTGTCGTGATTGAAAATGCTTTGTTTCCACAGCTTCAAAAACACTGGTGTCTGCACAAACTCTTGTGAAAAAAAAAAGAATCAAGAGTTCTGAGGAATAAAATCAGAAATCCATCATAAAACAACATGAACATGCCTGAATAGATCTGGTTTTATCGTCTGCTGACACCTTGGATTCAAATTTCGCCCAAGGTTTACAAAGACAGGTCCATACAATATAATTTCCCCAAGAATGACATCCAGTTGTGCGTTATTTTCTGTATCCTCTATGTTTCTTCCGCGGCTATTTAAAAAATGCAAATGAATGCAGATGAAGCAGATTCATATATGGGAGTACATGTGTCGTTTTCGTCACTAATAAATCTTAAAGGGTGTTTGTTCTTGGTGGTCCAGCTGGGTCTTCATCCATGGCGCTTGCTCCAATGTGTGCTTGCCTACAGTATTTTATTCTTTACTGCTGGTAAGGGTTTGACGACAGGTGACCTGTGACTTTAGTGCAATGTCTCCCAACTTTTTTGGGAGAATTATGTTGATTTTGTCTCATATCCGCTTTGTTTTGACTAGCCCTTGGTTGTCTTTCTCGGGGGGGGGGGGGGGGTAACTGACAAGCCCATTTCTTTTTCTCCTTTAGTCCCTCACGCCCATGCGTCCACTTGTTTGGGAGATTCTCCAGGTGCCTGAATCCAAAATGATAAGACAACAGCAAAAACAAGCCTCATGGTAAAACAGACTTTTTCTGCATTTGTCTTTCCTGACAATCGGCTCTCGTTGGGTTGTTGTGATCAGTCCTTCCTTCTGAACGGATTCCAATATAGTAAGTAACAGGTGGTCGAAGGATTTAGCTTCACAGACTGGACAAGAGTACAATGTCAGACTTCACTATGCCAGAGCTGAGGAGAGAAAGACACGGGCGCTGTGGTTTCTTTGTAAACAACAACAACAATCCACTTCACCAGCCCACCTACCCCTCTTGTTTCAGCCTCCTCCTCCATTCCTCCATCTTTAGGAGAGACTAAATACAGCAGGTTTGGATGGGGCAGAGGGTGGGTTGGGGGAAGGCTGTAGGTAGTGTAGTAGGTAACAGCAAGGTGAGAAGTTGTCCCGTGTTTTTTGAGGGGGGATATCTGTGTCGTTTTGTGTGTGTGCGCGTGTGTATGCATGATGTAGATGCCTTGATGTGAGGCAGTTAAGATTGTTTGAGGCGCTTGCGTGGGGGTCCAAGAAAAGGGCACTGGGCTGAAGCCAGGGAGCGATAAGCTTCGGCCACCAGGTGTGGATGAGACGCTACCATGGACTTCCAACCTGCTGTCTCCATCACCTCTGCAGCGTGGCTGGAAAACAGATCATTGAACAACACTCATTAGGTCATTTTCACTTAATATAAGGTTATTTTCTTGAGTATTTATAGTGTATATATATTCTTAAGTGGAAGGATGACTACATTTTCTGGATAAGAAAACTATTATTTAGAAAGAAATCAGAATTACAATTAGCCGTTAACAAACGCATTTAAAGTAGGATTTAACTTGAGGATGAGCTCGTTGAATGAACAATCCAGATGCTATTGTGGGGGATGAGGGAAATTAATTTGCTTCCTCATTTAGAACATTGAGATCGCAACTCGGGGGTTTCCTTCCTGCAACATACAATGTAATCTTACAGGGAGGAAAAGCACATAAACTTGAAGGACACTTTTCCCCTCTTACAGTCTCATGATGTCAGTAAGTGTTAATCATGCGGAGAAAACGTGTCGAAGTAGAAGATACCTATTAAATGCTACAAACTTGAACCAACTAATTTATTTTCTACTTGAAGTTCTAAAGATATCATTGTCTCTAAATGTCACGAAAGAAAACAGTCATATCAATAATTATCAATAATTATATTAATATATAACCACAGGAAACATCATATATACAGTATATCTTAGGGTTATCATGGCCTAATAATGAGCCTATATTAAATGTAGAGTGAGGAGATCTGACAGACAAACAGACAAAGATACTGTATGTGAATCACTGACAAGGAAACAAAACTGAATACTATTCAGCATTTTAAACACTAACTTAACACAGAAGGTATCGAGTCAGGTTGCCCTGATCTCTCAGCCAGTCTGACAGATCCATGGGGAAGACAACTAAAATTTAATTAACTGAGATGGCAAAAAAAAATGAGAGAGGGTGAGACTGACCCCTTGTATTATCAGTAATGATGACAGGATAAAGAAGAAGTAACACAAAAACACAACAACAGAGAAAGAATGTTCTGACCCTTGAGGAGCTGTGAGTTTCTAAGAAGGTGCTGGTGACACGATAGCAGAGAGGATGAGCTTCCGTCTGCTTGTCAACTCACTAGTTAATGAAGTCGACAGCCTGAGTTTTGAGCTGGTCGGCGCTGTGAAGATCGGCCAGGATGAGGATCTCGGCAGCGTTTTCCACAGACAGACTGGTGCACAGTGCGTCCTCACACATGACCTTCAGTCTCTCAAGGGCATACTGAACGACAGAGGACACAACATCGGTACACTCCCCCGTCTTCTTTCATGTTCACGCAGCATTTACACATCAGTTCTATTTAAGAATGACAGCGACATTGGTTTCTAATATCACGCTTCAAACAGAAGAGCTCCTGCTTACCTGGTATATAGAATGAAAACAAAAAAGCTTAAAATAATCTAATTAAATATAAGACCGTTATATTAACACCAGTGTTTAATGTCATGATGTTCTCATGACATTGAATCCTTCAGATGTAAATTAATATCTGGCCATTTTAACCAAGCATCGCTATCTCCACTTGACTAACAAAATCCATGCACAGCTGGAAATCTTTGTAATATACATTTTTGTATTACCTTGTCAGCTGCTGCCAGCAAATCATCAGCCATCTTGTCCAAATTGGGAGCCTTGTCCGTGTAAATGAAGCACATCATCTCTTTGAAAACCTCTGGCTCCACATCGTTGATCTCCACTCGATTCTGACAGAAGGAATATTTGGATTAAAGCGTTTCACCTGAATTTGAGATTGACCTACCCCATATTCTCCAATTTGCTTTGCTGACTAATAGAAATGAGTTCAAATGAATAAACAAAATTGTAAAAATGTATAATTTATATCTCCACAACACCTGAGATTAATCAGTGCTACCTAATAAAATAGGATAAGTATCATTCATATTTTCTCTGTGGAATGTGTACTTCCTTTGGGTCTTTGAGATAACTAGTATCAGCAGCAGCAACTGTCAAGCAGAGACACTTGTCAGAGGTGCAATCATTTCATGAATATTTCTGGCTTAGAACTATAAACGTCATTACAAGCAAAACGATTTTATATAAAGTACGTGCATCTTAAGTGATCTTGCAGCCAAAGAGGTAAAGTCATTTTTTAAACAGATATACTTTTCCCGTTTATACTGTAAGTGTGAATCTTATATTTAAATTCCCAACCTGCGTGATTATTCACTCTTACTTGCTGAAACTGTTGCAGTAGAACATAAAGTAAACCACTTTAATATAAAGTCATATCAGATTTTGATAGAGAACACATTCAAATATAATCAAATATAAATCATTTTATTTTTATCATTAAGAGTTCATGTTTGTAATGGTGACAGTAAACAAGGAATTAATACTGGTAATGCTAATGTTAATACCAGATATTTTGCTATACTGTGACCCACAAGGCGGGTAAGCAGCTATAGGTGAGACAAACATGTGAGCAGCTTCTCCTGCAGGTTCTATTCTGACAGTAATATGTGCACAACTGAAAAAATGATTCTTTGCCTCTGAAACTTTGTCAGTGAAGGATGAATCCCAGCTCTGAAGTACAGCAGGACAATTTCATTACTGTTCCCTATTATCATTAAATAACCTTACAGTGCAGCCGTTTGACAGAGCAATCCTTCACTCACTTTAAACCCTCCAAACTGCTGGGGGGAAAAAAATGAGCCTCTGTGTCACTGAAGAACAGAAAAAATTTAATTTCAAGAATAAAACAAGCTTTGGGACCTTGGGCTCACCTTTTTACTTTCTTCCATCTCATGCTCAAACATGGCGCTGAACACAGGGGAGCGTGCTGAAAGAAATGATATGAAAGGACATTAGGGCAATGACAAAAACATTCATAAGTGAGTAATCCTGGGATCAAAAAGCTAGACTAAAGATATTAAATGTATACACACATGCGTAACGCCCACACACACAGATGCAATTAAGAATTTCAAACTGCAGCTACAAAAAGACATAAGATAGCAAGAGGGGTGTGTCTGACTCGTGTCTGTACCTGCCAGGATGGCTTTGTGGGCCTGAAACTCCTGGCCGGCCACACACAGGGAGCAGTCTGTGAAGCGGGAGTTCTCCCACAGGCCCCCCAGCTCATCTGCTAACCGACAGTCAGGAACCTTCACCATATTCATGGTGTTCTGCCCAGATATGTTAACAGAGTCCTGCACCACACTAACCTACAACAAAATAATTGAAATAATGGAATATTTTAAGATAAAACTATATTGCATCATGAGGACAAATGTAAACCAACATGGATATGCAGTGTACCTCACAGAAGAGCGTGAGCTTATCATCAGGCAGGAGTCCGTTGGCCTCATCCAGGAGGAAATCTCTCCGGATGAACTTTTTGAAGCCCCAGTCTTTCCCCTGGACAAAGCGATACGCTCTCTGGCTTTCTGCACACATCCAAGTTCACATCAAGTGTGACTTTAAAATCTTAAAATATGACGCTTTGTTACAGTGAAAGGTTTATACTACCAAGCCAACTCACCCATGGCTTTGGTCTCCTCTCCCTTGGCATTGAGGATGGAGAACTTGAACTTGGCGCGCACTTCTGCCTTTGGACAGCTGACCAGCAGCAGGTAGAGAGACAGGTAGTCTTTGCTCTCTTCATCCAGGCCCTTGGGATTCACTCTCAAACACCTGTTGATGGAGGAGGGTGCAATAGTGAAGATGGAGCTCAAAATGTTCTGGATGAATATTACTGTACTCGTGTTAGCTCTAATCACATATGATGGGACTTTTTTTGGTCTTTTTTGGGGGTTTTTAACAGTCCACTTTCACAAGATTAAAAACAGCGGTGTTTCACTATGGTAAAACAAATTAAGCTCTCTTGGCCCACCCACCATTTCAACTTGTCATTGGCCCCAGAAGAGAAGGTGGAGCTTTTGATGACCTCACCCATCTCCTCACGACAAAAGCTGAAGTTGTTGATGGTCCACATGTAAGAGAACTTCACCACTTTGATCTGGAAAATTAAGAAACGTTTGGTAAGGCTCAAAATTTGAGTTCGGACATAAAAAATATAAAACTGCATCCAGGTTGGTTTGCAGACGACTGTGTTTACCTGTGTGTAACACCAGCTCTCAGCCACAGGCCCGCTGGACATTTCCGCAGGGGGAGGGGGACTTGGGACTCTTGACATTGCCAGTGTGACAGAAGGTGTTGGGGGCAAGAGGGTGAGGAGGAGGAACCAGCCACTTGTCAGTGTTCAGTCCTGAAGTCCATCTGCATTAGAACGCGCCAGATGGAAGCAGGTTGCCCCCTAGAGTGAGAAAATGTCTGATAAATAAACAAGATACTATTTAAATCCCATTTTAATACCAATTTTTTATGAAAATCCTTCTGAAAAAAGTCTTCTAAATCAGGACAACAATCATCCAGAAAAAACACTGTTGGACCAAAGCTCAGCTCATTGTGATGCAACACACATGAACTGCATCTCTCATTTATCCAGTTAACATTCAGTATCGTTTAATGCATTCAGCCATGCTGAATGCGATTGAGGTTCGTGGTGTCGGGAATAGATGAATTGTCCCTGACCCATTAGGGGACAGCAGAAGATCGATGGTCCATGGCTGCTCTGGGATCAATACCTGCTGCAATCACAATCAAGTCTCCAAAATGAACTGTAAGTAAACATGCTGACTCCCAGGACTGCAGTTGGGGGGGGTTGGAGCAATTGGGAAAAATCCAAAGATCCTAGATTACCTTGAAGTCACACTGGAGCATTGTGACGATATTTGATACACATTTCCTTCTACCTAACAGTGTTCCGCTCACCAGGACAAAGGATTAGGAAATATCAGTAACACCTAAACTTACCTAAGATTGACAAAATGAAAATGTTTGCCCCTTAGATGATGGCAGAGTGATCACATTTACAGGATGAACAGCAGCAAAGACCGTTCTCTAAGCAACAATGGCAGCAAAAAGCTGCTGACCTCCCAAGTTTACAAGTAATTAGGTAAACTACAGACAGCAGAAGGCTTAGGAACAACTTAGAGAACCAGATCTATTATATAAAAACTGTGGGGAAAAATATTTTCTTTTTTAGTATTCTATCTCATTTTAGTGTTGTTTTTATGTCCTGTAATGGTTTCGCATACGTCTTAGGGAATAGTAATTTCATACGTAGAGTAGTAATTGCAGCTACATGACCACAAATGGTAATTATAGATAGAAATCTAATAAATAACTTGCAGACAATTCAGCTTACAAAGAGCCTCTCTGAACCAATTGTGCTCGTAGGCTGAGGACTACCTGTACTTTAAAAAGGAGCTGATGATAATAGCTCATACTGTATACTGTTTGTATGTGATATGACACTGGAACACAGGAACAATTGCCTGAACAAACCTTTACTCAGTAAAAAACTATAAAATTATGCAAGCGGTTCATAACACGAGCACTGCGGAAAACGTTCTGCTGGATCGAAATGACACAAATAAATTACAAATACTCGTTGAGAAAAATAACCTGTTTCTGTGGCAAATATGGATTTGACAAGGAAAAATCAGTGTACTTAATGAAGCTTATGAGAACATTAGTTCTTTCAGTGCATCTTATTTTAAATTAAATATTTAGTCTGATGTGACATCAATGAACTATGGGAAATAATTGTGCTATCAAAGTTAGCTGCGACCTAAATTACATTTGAAAGTCCAGCCAACACAAAACAATACATGCCAGAGGCTTGTTCAGAATCTGCTAAAAAAAAAATCCAAAGAATCAACACTGAACCTTTCTTCGTCGATGGCAGCTCTGAGACAAACAAAAAGGAAGGGGTACAGAGAAAGAAATTGAATGGAGTAAAAGGATAGAGAGGCCAAATGGAAAAGCAGGTACTGTAGCAAATGAAAGATGGGCCCCAATCTGTGGGACCATTCAAGGAGATAAATTGCCACAAAAAGAGGCTCGCTCTAGACAAAAGAAAATCAAACAGCGGTATGAGAGAGAAATAAAATTGATTTCTGGACAAATATACAGCGATTGCAGTGCAAACTGCATTGGAACAACACAAGCACATTTTTAAGAGTTTATTTTTTACAGGTTCTTTTTTATTCTCTATGGTCTGATTGTTATATAGCTGAAGATAGCTATCAGAGGACAAAGATCGGCATTCAAAGAATTTCCATTCAACAGTAATCTCTATGTTTAGCTACTCATCACAGTATGCAAATTTCTTAACAACGTATGATTGGATTTAAAAAAAGATATGTACACATGTAATCCAACCGCGCTTTATGACACTGACAAAAGTTCACTGTTAAAACAGGCAGAATTGCATAAAAGTACTGCTTACACAAACCAAACATGTCTTCCTGTTGGAAACATAATTATTAAAGAAGCCATGGGTAACTCCTTGTATTCGTCAAAAAATTCAAAACTTTTGTTAATCAGTCTAATATACCCTGAAATACCAAGCAAGGGATCTAATCTACCTTACAAATATTATCTGTGTGACACAATCAGAGCAAAAATGTATGTTATCACCGAGTAAAAATAAAATCTAAATTTAGGTGACTGTGGACAAAAAGGAAACAAATCTTTAAATTTCTCTAAGAAGTAAGTTTTGCTTTTTTCAATTCCATTTTAATCCTGTGATGACAAATCTTGAATAACACTGTGTTTATCAAATCATGGTGACTTCTGTAGCCTTGAAAATGTAGAGTTAAATATCTAAGTACAGAAGTAAAATATGTGAACATATACATCCATGGAAATATGATACGTAAGGCAGCAGCTTTGACCACAATGCTTTTTCCCTGATATTTCACTCCCTTACTGAGAAGAAGAAATCAATCTCTGCTCTAAATTAAGACGAGCGGTACAGAAGCGTTTCACACAGCCATATCCAAGGGGAATGAAAAAATTGCAACCCTTGTCGAAGTGTCAGTGAACACAATGTCAGTTTCCAAAGCGTTGGTCTTTGAGGACTGCAGTGAGCCACAGACAAACCTTAAACATTTAATTGGTACAGGGGCCAGAGATCGATTGTACTGTATGTGTTGAGCTTCTGTGTGATTTCATATTCCGCCCTTGGTCACGGTGCTCGTCCTTTTCTAAAAACTCAATCTCAGAGAGGTATGAACTATTGATTTTACCAGCTTGCCTCACTGTCATCTCTGACTTTGGGCAGACCCACAATTACGTTGAGAGGGATTTGACAGGACAAAACAGCATTAGCACCCAGGCTTTAGATCCTACCCTTACTTCCACACTAAAACCCTCCTCACTTGGCCAGTTACAGAAGGTTAAAGGGAAAAAGGACCTCAATGCATCACTAATGTCTCCAGTCTCCCATTCCAAACCACAGCAAATGGTCATACAAGAGGTTTCAGGGGCATCTGAGGAATAGTTAATTTGGTTAGTTTATTAGAATTCTGTACTTAGTCAATCTCAGAAAAGATGACCTCGTGGCTGAAACTGAATGGACAGTAGACTGGGGTTAGAGTCATGTTTCGTTTTCAGTCATTGATTTGCCACATGACAAAACATTTGTTGATAGAATCAAGGAAGTTCTCGCTTCTGGCTCTATTTGTAATGTGTCACTTGATTGCATTCAATTGTACATTCAAAAGCATGAAACGTAGTATCTGAAAAAGCCACAAGATATAAACAAACTGTAATTATGCAACTTGTCATTGAAGTTTCTAATCAAAATTAATCTCTCTTTTATCAAGTGGCCTGTCTGTGACAGAAAATGTCAATATCTCAGCTTATCTCTGGGAATTCAGCCAAAATGTGTCAACATATTTTTGGATACTAGTAATAAGAACTATTATGACTATTAAATAACGGAGCCACGGAATTTTAATGTTTATCCAAGTTGCACGTTAATCTACTCAGAATAGACAGTTTCAAGCCCAAGTTCAAGGTGAAAAAGTAAAAAAGTACTTCACAAAGCAGAGATGAAACAAAGGCCTCTGACTAACAATGCTAAAATTTCATAATACACATCACTGTATTATGAAATTTACAGTTCAAATCTAAAGTTCAAACTTTAGATTTGAACTCAAATCTAAAGTTTGAGTTCAAAACTCAAACTTCCACAGAAAGAACAATAACAAGAGCAAGAACATTGGATTTTACTTTGGGTCATCACATCACAGATAGGATCAGCTTCAGCTGATATTTTCTCAAAATATCTTGAACGTAGAGACTGGTTCAGGAAACGTTGACCTGAGTACTAGGTTAAATTTGCTGTGTCAGAACTTAGACTTTAAATGCAATAAAAAGCACGCAAGACAGAAGAAAGTCTTACCTATAAGATAACCATACACTTGTAAATCTTCACCATAAAGGAATATAGTTACTGTCATTACAGCCAAATAAAATGAAAATATAGTTTAAGGTCCTCTGGAGGAAAAAATGACACTAACAGCCTAGATGTAAGGGACACACTAATATAGTGGAAATCAAATATAGGCAGTACAGTTGCCTGTTACAACCATAACACACTATATAGTAGAAAGTGGAAAATTCTTTCTCCAAAGGATTAAAAACATACAGTAATTTTAATCATCAAGATGAAAACATGCCAGTATTAATTCTCCTGCCTTTGTGATCTGCATCGCTGCACGAGATTCACAAAACTTTCCCCACTAATGGCATAATGTGACTGTCATTATTACTGTGATGTTGGGTTTGTTTTCAGTGACTCATACCACTGCACATGTACAAATGTGAGAATACTGAGGAAATTGCATTCAGTGCCTCGGCGTCACAACTAATAAACTCATCCTTTTCAACTTAATACTGACATTAACCAACATCTGGCTAATTAACACAGCAACACACAGTTACACGTGCATTTGTAACCCCATTCAATCACTGTATACAATACAGATAATTACCAATTACAGGATGTAATCACACTGATGCGTTTTATTCGATGACGGCGGCCCAACAGATAATTATCACACATACACCTTATTAGTACCTCTATTTAGCGTGTTTTTATTATCTAGCTCAGCTTTTAATAGTAGTCGTAACGTCGCGTGGTAATAGTAGCAAGTAGGCAACCAGCTAATAATCCATCCAACAATTTCTTACTTTGAATAAACATTTTAAGCAACAAGTAATGAACTGTATACTCTCAAGTAAAACGAATCCTAATATTTATAACGTATCTACATTGTCTTATACCCATAACGTGAATACATACTGTAAACACTCCATACAATCTGGTGTTAGCAAGTCGCTACCTCGATAAAGCTAATTCGCTGCTGAGCCCCATTAATGTAGCAGCAAAGCTTAGACAAACCAGAAAAGATCGGGGAAATTGGCTGAAAAACTGCAAGTGAAAGTACAATATATCAGCTTCGACCGTGTGATTAGATTTTTTTAATAACTGTGGTACCACTTAATATTTCACATATCGACAAACTTACCTTTGTGTGAGGTTGAATTACAACACTAGCCGTCCGGGAAGTGTTGTTTGCTAACAGGCTAGCTGTTTGTAGAACTGGCAGACCAGGACAATTTGCTCCAGCGCGCCTCCTGCTGTCTCGGAGTAACTCCACAGGCCTGAAGCAAAATAAAAAGTGATATACGGTACCGTAAGTTCTGAAACATGGTATTTCCCCAATTATAGTTTCAATATTTACATGTAATGACTCGAATTTTTATTTGTGTACAATATCTTGTTCTTCCTTTTTCTCGTTTTTCCTTTCCTTTTCATTTTTGCTGTATTCCGTTTGAGGTTGAAACAGCAGATTGTCTTCTTTAAACAATTCTTCCTTACACCAATCACCTGCATGTCCTTCCTCTCTGTATCAATAAAACTCTTCACTGGTCTTCCCCTTCTCCTCATGCAATTCCATCCTCATCTCTTTTTTCTTTTTTTGATTTTTTTTTTCTTTTTTTGATCTCTTTTTCTTTCCATCCTCATCTCTTTTATTTCATCTCCATCCCGTCGCTCTCCTTTCCCCACCGAACTGTCAACTATTGTAGTTATTCTTAATCTTGTCCATTCTGGTCACTCCCAGTGAAAACCTGAACATCCTCAGATGTGCCACCTCTGTTAAGCCTTTTGGTCAGTGTCACCATCTCTAAATCATGCATATGAAAGGTAAAATTGATAACAATAACGATTTATAGTTCATTCACATGGATGCTAGGGTGAGTAAAATAAGTTTGTCAAGGTTGGTTATGATGAATTTCCAGGAACTTGTAAGTCAACAAGCAAAATGTTGCCATCATGTCAAATTTACTCAAGTATGATGTCAGGCCTTTCTCACACAGAACAGTTTGACTTGTAAGCTTAAGTGTAAATATTTCCAGGGAAAAATGTTGACTTATTTTTTCAATCGACTCAAGAAAGTTACAGTACTCAGAATAGAATTTAAGAATCAGACAGCAGAAAAGTTCAGAACACTGACACATAACTTTATTTTAAGGTTCAGTTATTTACGTCTGCACAAGTTCCTTTAACTTTAAGAAAATGTAGTACACTATAAGCATGAAAAATTTTTAAAAATTAAAATATAACTTTCATTTTAATAACAAAGCCTCGTTTTTAACAAGCCCACGCTTGTATTACATACAGATAAGCATTCTCTCTCAACCCCACACAGTTTAGTAATGCAGATAAGACAAGAAAAAACAAAACATAAGTCATTATAGAGAATGTTTACATATGTACATGTTGATTTACAGCACCTAATGAAAGGTGCAGTTTAAATCAAATATGTAGAAGTCAAAGAACAAAAAATCAGATGCGAGGAGAACACACACAGCCAGCATTCATCGGCGTGACTTAGGGACAACAACATTTCCACTCGTTGCGATGGGGATTAGGAGCTTGCGTTGGTCCATCCGAAGATATTTTTCTATGAGGACTTCCACTGGCACCTTGTCATTCACATGACCCTGCCTGCAAATCAAAAGAAACACACTGGTTAAAGGTAAGATAAACATAATTAAATTTTTTCCTATATTCTGTGAGAAAGCAGATGACTGCCACAGGTCAGATTTATCTTTTTATTTTCTTTGGCCCATGCCTGTGCTTTGGTTCAGGTTGAACACTGAGCTCAACTTTGTCATGTAGAGGCCAGTACTGTCCAGATGATATGCATTATATTTTACTATATTAATGCTACTCTAATAAATATATCATTTTTGTGATGAATGGAATTGTCTAAAATTAGGAATTACTCAAGGTTAGATTCAGTTTACTCTGCAGTTTCTTTCATCACAAAAACCTTTTAAAGCATCTTATAGCTCAGTGTTTTGGTTTTCTGGCTATGAAACCACTATTTAGTCAGTCTCACCATTGATTCATTCTTTTCTATCCACAAATGTAACTACAACTGAATGATAATATTGCTCCCTGTCTTGAGTGAGTATAATAATAATGGCCACATTATGGCACACATTTTATTTATTATTTTTGACAGACACGGCTCAGCTTGGACTTGGAATCAGATCATTTGTCTCCTTTCATTTTATCCATACAGGAAAAATCAGGACACTGTGCAAAATGTTTTCTATAACACTTATGATATACAGTAAATCACATACATATGCACACGTTCAACACTTCCATTATTATGTGGATGAGAACATGATGATTCCTGGGCTCCATCACAGCTTTACAAAAAATGTTTTAAGCTTTTATCAGCATGTAAGTCCTCTGCCACATCCTCAGCCTAGTACAAGACTTATTTATCCTTTATGTTGTATAATTTCTTAATTAAATAATTCCAGTTTTTGCAGTGACATTCCTACTGACATGGAAATATTAAAGCTGCCATTCTAATTATTAAAATCACACAACATACACATAGAATCTACCTGGAACACTCTCTGTGCTGCTTCAAAAGGCAGATTTTGCAGATATGATTTGTCACATTTACAAACTTTTCATTACGAGAGATTATTAACGCTGTTCCAGAATGAGCATACAAAACATAACTACCTTCTCAACAAAAGTTCAACATCTTCAACCTCTATGGTTTTCCTTTTTGCATGAAGGGCATACGTTTCCAAGTCCTCCGCCAGTCTCTCAAAGTATTTGTCCATTCTGTTGATGAACACAAAACACATTATATAATGGTAAAAGTAATAAAATCTGGGTTAAACAAAGCATCTACACTTTTTCTTCATCAGTTCTAACAGCCGATAACGTAAAAATCTTGGCAATCTTAGTTACCCACATTTCTTTCAGGACAGGGTAAACATCTGCAGAGACCTTTGTTTTGGCAAAGTGCTTGAACACATTCATAAGGTAGTTCTTAGGTAGACCATCGTTCTTTGCAGTTGACCTCGACCTCCTTCTTGTCTGCTTAGGTTTAGATGCAGGCAAACCCTCCCCAGCACGATGAGCGACCAAACTGATAATGGAAGAAAGAGTAATATGAAAGAATATCAGTAATTCATAATGACTTTCTGATGCCTGTCACATAAAAACTAGCTAACAAATATAAATTTTAAAATACAAACTTGAGATCTTACATTCTGCCCAAGATGGACTGCAATTCTCAGCATGGAACTATACAATTACTTTCTTCAAAAAGCAAGAAAGAAAGGACATGACTTTTGATAACTTACCTGGATTGAATATTTTTGTGCACAGAGGATGACCTCAGATGATCCAGATTGACAATCTTTCTTTTTTCTCTGACGAATGCTGGAGTCTTGCTTGGGACCTCTGATAATTTTAGGAAAACAAAAGTTCTGCTTCAATCTTACTTACTGTACTTCACCCAAAAAGATGCAAACTTGAAAATAGAGACTGACCTTCATTTTCTTCATCTTCTCCATCCTCCCATTCATCATCCTCTTGCACATCTGGGTCCTGAGCAGCAGCTTCTTCAGGGGGATCATCACACAGGTTCCCCTCATCCTCATTAGATGCATGAAAGTAGTTTTCATCACCGGCATCCGATTCTTTATGAGAAGCATCTCTCCGTCCTTGAAGAGAAAACTGATTACTCTCATGAATTCCCATTTCAGGCTGTTGTCTTCAGTTGCACTCTGTGCTTTAGACTTGCCATCAAACCATCCTACTTACAAAATAGCAATGCATGGGTGTTAAATAAAAAGTTTAGCATTTAAATACCTTCATATGGGTTAGCAGATATTCTAACTCCTAGATAACAAAAACCTTAGTGTTGTGATGATCAAAGACATTTTTGAAACCCTCACCCGACTCTGTAATAGGCATAATTCCACTACCAGAATGAAGAGCTCTGCAATTTGCCAAGCTTTGTTCCACCTGCTCCGACACACGTTTGTCATCTTCTCCTTTTATCTCTCCACCATACTCAACTTCAACATGAGAATCAGTCGAACCACCCTCTGCAAGATTCTCTTGATCAATTTCATATTCTTCTTCTGACTGAGAATCAACAGCAGCCAATTCTTCAGTTTGAGTGTCTCGGTCAACCACTTCATCATCAGACTGAGAATTGGCCACAGCATCCTCTTCAGACTGGACATCAGCTTCATTTTCTTCACCCTGTTCAACTGGAGAGTCAACCGCATCATCCTCTTCAGTCCCAGAGCCTGGTGTATCCTCCTCCTCTTCGTCAGACTGAGACATGTTAACATCTTTCTCAGACTGCATAATTCCACTCCCAGAATGATGAGCTCTGCGAGTTTCCAAGCCTGGTTCCAGCTGCTCCGACACACATTTGTCACCTTCCTCTTTTATCTCTCCATCATAATCACATTCATCATGAGAATCAGTCGAACCACCCACTGCAGGATTCTTTTGATCAATTTCATATTTTTCTTCTGACTGAGAATCAACGGCAGCTAATTCTTCAGTTTGAGTTTCTCGGTTATCTCCCTCATCATCAGACTGAGACTTGGCCACAGCATCCTCTTCAGACTGCGCATCGGCTTCAGGTTCTTCACCCTGTTCAATTGGAGAGTCGACCGCATCATCATCTTCAGTCTGAGAGTCTGGTGTATCCTCCTCCTCTTTGTCAGACTGAGACACGGCAACATCTTTCTCAGACTGGATAACAACTTCACCTTCTATTGATCTCTCTTTCACCCACATGTCATGATCAGCTTCCATTGCTTTCCCCTGTTTTACCTCCATCTCTCCCTGAAGCTGAGACATCATCACTGTGGATTTATCCTGAGTTGCGACAATTGAAAAGTTGGAGGTCACGGCATCAGACTTGGCATAGAGAGCCGTTTTACAGTGGATGATATCAGTAGTGAGATCAGGTTCACTGAGTTTGCTTATGCCCAAAGTGAAGCCCTCCGATAACACAGTTTCACTGGGACCTTGCTCCACAAAGCTGCTCACTTCTGGGTAACAAATAGGGAGAAAGAAAACCATGAATAAAGCACGAAAAACAACTGTAAACAACTAGTTACATATAAACTTTGATGATTTTCTTATATGTTACATTATTATCTCCTTCTAAAGAATAGCAGCTACAACTCTTTTCTTCAACCTGTTTATCCAATAGCTGACCTGATATTTAAAATATAAGGTCACATAAGTCATTCTTATGTGGTTATAACTATAATTTCTTCATTTTTTAATCATTTTTGACCAGCAAAAAAGAAAGATGTAGTTAGAGTATTTTAGTGATCATAACTACCTTTCATTTGCCTTTTATTTACAGCAGCGCCAAATTCATCCGCTGTAATTTTTCGACGGTTAGAAACTCTTCTCTGCAGGCCCCTTTTCTCCGTCTGAACATCCACACATGGTGTTTTTAGACTTAAAGAAGTGGAACTGGAAAAGTAGATTGGAGACAATACAGTTGGTTGACCATGCAGTTCACATGTTAATACTGTAAACAGTAGAAAAAATGGTTTCAAAGAACAAAATAATATTTACTTAAAACCAATTATTGCAAAACAGACATCAGAAAAAAATTACTTGTAAATCACACACCATTTGAGATATTTAAGAAATGTACCTTGATAAGGAGAGTGAGGAATGGTCACCGATAGATTGTTCATTTTCTTCCTCAACACCTACAAGCACAAGAACCCATGTAAATTTAGAAATTGACATATTAAATATGCTTAGGATCTTAGAAAAACAAATTGAAGCATTAAAGTTGTACCGTCTCTATCCCTTAGACGTTTTTCAAAAGCTGTTACATTAAGGCTTCGACGGGGTCTCTTTCTGCTCAGGCCTTTTGCCATACTTGCCACATTCCCGATAGTAACATCAGGCAGGTCCAATCCTGACAGCTCAGTACTGAAGGTAAAGCAAACACAAATTCTTCATGGACAAACAATGATAAACAATCACGGATCTAGTTGCTTATATCAGTTATAATAGTTTATCTATAACTGGAGACCACAGTCATACCCAGCAATGACAAAGATACTTAGAAATAGAAATAAATCTCAAATATCAGAAGCATCACAGCCATTACAACACAGGGCTCACCTTGGACGCTTTCTCGTCATACTGGAGCTGGCTGAAGACGGCAGTGGCTTTTCTGGCACAGCATTTTTATGAACCACAGGGGACCTGGCTGGTTCTGAACAGCAAATGGCAAATTGTAAAGGTAAAATGACAGTCACTGCTGCGATTTAAAAATAAAAGGGAAGGTCGTGCACATACCAGTCTGCAGGATGCTCATGAGAATGTGTCTTGGTGTGTCTCCATCATCGACGAGCATAGAGGTTGGGGCGGGCGTGTTTGTCCGTCTCAGCACGACCGAAGCGGTTCTCCTCTTGGTAGGGGGCAGTGATTTCCTGGTTATACTCTGAATAATAATTAAAAAAAATATATAATAACGTAATTTAACTTTAAAATCTTCAACAACTCATTGATCAGCACTGTTTAATCTGTTCATTGTCCTCACCTCACGTAGTTTATGCCTCAGGCTGCGCCTCAGGATGTCCTGAGGGGTTTGGGCACCCGGGTCTTTGCTACCAGGTCTAGCGCTTCTCCTGGGCGGGGTGGTAGTCTGTGTTTTGGTTGCACTGGAGAAACATTTGTTATTTAACAGTTTGATGATCTTACTTGCACGTTAGCATCAGCCTAAAGATGAAATTGCACACGGACAGCCTTAGCAAACATGACTAATTTGGCTATCTCCTGAAACAACTACATTACGGTGCTGTTGGAGATTGCATACCTGCGGGTGACTGGAGTCCTGGGTGTCTCGGTGTTGAGAACGTGTTTCAGCAGGACCCGAGCAGACAAGTCCTCAGTCGGATCCATCTCGGATGTACGTTCAAGCAGATGGAGCTCTGCGTTAGCTAGGAAACGTCCTCAAAGGGTACGTATCGATGTAGACGTTAGCCTCCCGTTTCTTAGGAATCTGGCAGATTTACTAAATAACTACTAAATAACACCGAGTCCAACAACTGGATAAAAAACAACGAAAATGTGGTTTATAACAGCTTCCATTTAGTTAATGATAGTTTAATCCGTTTCAGCTATTTTACTTTTTCACGCTGTCCCGCGTTATTTTGAAGTGAAACCTCGTCTTCTTCTTCTTCTTTCCTAAATACCGGTTTGCCACCGATTAGAACGCTGTCGCCACCTACTGGATTTAACTGGGAACAAAGCCGTGATGTACTACTGTACCTGTATTGTGAGTGTCTGTGTTCATTTGTTCATCCGTTCGTTTCTTCACCAAATATCTTCGCAACCGTCGCAAATAGATGAAACAAAAAGCAGATTACTCACATCAAAGAGGATGAAAATGAGATGATGACCTTGAGAAAAGTAAGTCATGGCCAAATTTCAACTTTTGTACACTCAGGAACCGGATAGGATAAAGACGAGGGAGGCCAGTGTGAGTAAGACCGTAGATCAATGCTAGTGCTTTGATCAATGACAGCAGGTCAGTGCACAGCTTTGATCTTTGACGTATGGAAGTAGGTCAGGGTAAAATTGTGAATTCAGGGGTGTCGCGAGATTTGCAGTCTGTGACAGCATTGGTTGTAGTTTTCACATTTTCTTTCAAGCATTCAAAGAAACAGTTGTGGACGCACAGACATACAAATAGTAACTGTTACCATAATATTGGTCTGTGTAGGGTATTATGACACCCTTCATGTTGTGGGATCATATCATAATGATCAATGATCAAGGATAGAGAGCAATAAATAAAATTTATTTCTTTGCAAGTCAATGATTACCATAATAAGATACACACACATATATGTGTCTGCTTTCGAAAATCCTAAACTCACCATCATAAAATGTGTTCCATGTCAAAGCGAAGCTGGAATGGCTTGTATTTTTTTTAAAAATACACATGCAAATCAGAACAGTGTTCCTTTTTTTTAAAACAATTTTAATCATTTACAGAAATAATAAGCACTTACTTAAACAGGTGTTAGCCTGTTTCATCCATTTGGAAAAAAATGACCCCCTGCACTCTCAAAATTAAAGGACTGATTGAGTGCATCACAAATTGTATGATTCAACTTTATTTCAGCATCAGAAGATTGTTTAGAATTTTGAAATAAATGCGAAGTTTCCTCCCTTTAAGGATGTTGTCAAAGACTGAAGTGTGAACAAACGTCGAATTAGAAGTCAGGCCTGTCCTTCTTCAACTCGGAGTAGTTCGTGTTAATAGAAAAAAGCTGAAATACAAATACACACACAATCACTGTAAGGGATAAAGTGTGGACTTTGAGGCAAGATAACAGCAGAGATATGGTCGTTTATCCACAGAAAGTTTTCAGTTTAGAACTAACCAAGGAGCCATGTGAAGTAAAAAATAAACAACAATACATTTTCAGTAAGCGTCACAGTGTTATACGTTATTTGTGCATAATGTGTGCAGAGGCTCATACTTTGTACTGTTGGTTGTGTGCCAGTTTGTTCCAGGGCTCAGGGTTGTTCTTACGATCCCACCTGAGGGTGAAACATTACATGTTGATTGCTCAGCATTTTCCCTCAAAGTATTACATGTTGATGACTGATGGTTGATGAGAATAAGCAAACTGAATGTTAAAAAAAAAACCATCCCTTTTTCTGTGTGTTTGTACATTCTTAGCGGTGATTCAGACTTACGAGACATCAGGGTTTTTCAGAGCCAACCGACCCAGGTACAGCATGCTCATGGTTGCCCCACCACCGATGAAGATGAAGAGTGGGATGAGCTAGTAGACAAAGAAAAAGACGAGATAGTCACAACCCACCCCAGGTGAAGAGGTATACAGAGAAAATAACAGTGACTAGGACTGGTGTTGTGCCATTGACATGTGGGAAGCAGTTCTGGGGTTCTGCACTGGCCAGTAACAAGTCATGACTCAAATCCCAAAGAAAACTTGTGGAGTTGGTTGATTGAAAGAACAACAGCAACAACATTCTCTGCAGACTCCACAGCTGCCCTGACTGCAGGGCAGGAAACCATCCCACAGGATGACACCCACAGGTCGCAGAAATCCACGAGGAGAAGGGTGACTGCTGGAGTCAGTGCTCATGTTGGACACACCGATTGTGTACAGTTCTATACACTATTAATTTGTGACATTTATGTTTTTAATCTTGGTTTTATTACTTAAATTGAAATTGAATCAAATTCACAACCCTCCCTGTCCAGGTGAAAATCACACGTGTTGAGAAATGACATTTTAAGAAGAATATATGGGTTGTTACTTTCATACAACATAGTTTACACTGGCAAATGTGAAAGACACTGGTACATTTTTATAATCCTTTTGAGTACCATAGAATCAGTATCATATAGTATAATAATATCCCAATTTAATTTTCATTCATTCATTCACAATTTAATCATAATTCTATTCTCTAATGGTTTTTTTTTTAATTACTGTTTACTTTTTACTATAACTGTAGTGCCAGTGACAAGTTTACCATCCATCATTTGAATGGGAAGTGCATATTTTAATTACTGACCAGCCCTCAGTTTAGTCCAACATTCATCCCAAAGTCATATTCAAGCGCCGTGTGATAAAATGATAAAACAACCACAGCGTCATAACGACTTCCACCCAGTGACAATGATGGATACTTTTACGCACTGTCAATAATACAAGACAGGAGTAACAAATACACCCGGTGATCTATTATTACAGACCCGTAAAGTAAGCCGTTTCACCTCGTCGCCCTTGACTGAAGAAGTCAGGCATTGCTTCGGCCTAGAGTCATACCAGCATTGTGACTAAACAGAACTGTACGTGCTGCAGCGAGCAGCAGACATGGCAGAAGACAGAGGTATGTACAGTATCTCTAATAATGCTATTTATCCTCCCTTCCCATCACAGTTCAGTTTCAACTCTATAAACAAAAATAATCCCAACCCTAGCTCAGCTATTGATTTTTGCCGCATGTACTGCATATCAGCAGGTGACTTTGAGAACTGCAAGATTAATAATAATAATAATAATAATAATAATAATGGCTTCTATTGTAGGGGTGGTTATAAAAAATATGGATGAGAAAAGGAATTTAGACGTGGTCGTTAATTTTTTTTGTGGAAATCTGTAATATCAAGCAATTAGACAACTATTAAAAATTATTATTAATGTAGGTTAAACACCCCAAACGTCACACTAATCACGCTACCTGACCAGACAAACCACAGGAGACCGGATAATAATTAACGCCAGATAACGGGGGAGCGCGCTTCACCGCACCGCGTCCTCCCAGCGCCTTCAATGTCATCTGGTCGTTCGTGTGTTCCACAAATTATTAACGCTCCACACTCACGGCCGGGTGGTTCCTCAGCTGTTTGGCGACGACACCCAACATCGACATGTCGTTCAGCACCCTGGGTGACGGACTCCGTTAAAGAGAATCTCTGCAGGATAAAAGGCGCTCCTCTCCGGAGGGTGTCTCTGGTTTCCTACAGGCCTGGACGGACACTGAACTGAACACCACCTCCTCGACGTCAGCCAATCGCACGACGTAACGACAACAGCTGTATGCTCGGAGCTTTACCGTGCGTGGTCTTAAAGGTCTTACGGGAATCTCACCGGGAGTCTGGGAATAAAATCTCAGACTTAAAAAGAGGCTGCGAAAAAAAGGCTTTCATGTGCTTTCATGATAAAAGGATAATTCCATCAGCTCCATCATCTAGAACCAGAAAAGGCCTTTAAAAATTGGACTCTCAACAAGAATCAAGCAGTCAAAGCTATGCACCAGCTTTGACCATAGATCAAAGCTGGTGCATAGGTAGATCAAAAGCAATAGCTTTGATCTGTGGTCTTACTGACACTGGCCTTCATCGACTTTCTCTTGTCCTGTTCCTGAGTGAACAAAAGTTTTGACCACCTAGTTTTCTCAAAAGTCAAGGTCATCTTATTTTCATCCCCTTTGCTGCCCGAGTAATGTGTTTTTTGTTTCATCTTTCTATCTGCAACAGTTGCAAAGATATTTGGTGGACATACGAACAGACAAACGGACGAACACTGACAATCACCGCATTGAAGAGGATGCAATATATTCTAGCCTCAATAGGACAAGCTTCATTCATTTAAATGGTCAACAGATGCCGGAAATACAGTGCAGATCACTCATAGTTATGGATTTAAGAAAGCACAAAGACAATAGTGTTAAATGTCATATATTTATGTCAACAGAATACAGAACCTGAGATAACAGCATGTTAAAAGTTTCCACACCAATTCTGATTCACTGGAATAGAGGCTTATACGGACAATGTTTCCATCTTGAATATTTGACGAGAATTCTAAGACTAGGATGAGTCAAACAATCAGACTGATACACTTTCCATCCACAAGCTCCTGTTCATAAAGCCAGGACCAGCGTATGGAGGAAGCATCTCCATCCACTCAGTGCAGTATGTCGTGTCACTCCAGCCTCTTTACACTGACAGAACAAAACTAATGGGAACAGGCTGTTTTTGTTTTTTTAGCTTATGTTTTGGGTAATTGAAACGATGTAGAAAATACATATTTACTACTCTTAAAGTACAAAAGTGAATATAAAAATAAAATGTAAAAGTAGCCGTTAATTTGTGCAAACACGTCTACCAGAGATAAAACTAGCTGAACGTCAACTTGTCAGTTTGGCAGAAAAAAAATGAACATCTTCAGGAAACAAATCTACACCACTAAAACTGGTCAGGTAGTCAACAAGGCTGTGAATCCTCAAAACTATGATCATACCATCAAGCACACATCTAACCAAAAACAGGTGTCTAACCATCAACACGTGCACAACTTTTGTTTTTGCAAGTAAACGAGATAACAAAAATAAACTTTGTACAATTCTTAAAGCAGGAACGTGTGAACTAAGCGTTTAGGTCCAAAGCCTTGAACCCACTCAGTATAAAGGAATCAAAAAGTGATTTTATAGTGGTTTTTCTTTTAAATCAGGTAAATAAAAATGTACGCAAGTGATTTGTCGTGCTTTGTACACCAGCAACCGCTGCAAAATCAAGTTGGGCAAAACATTTCAGGTGTATAATAGATAAAAATATTTGAATGAAAACCAATAGGTGTTTTTTGTGTTTTTTACATTTGATCCAGTCTCCTTACATTTCAGGCAGAGATGACGCACAGTAATGACAGCTTAAAACGCAGCATCTACCAATACGCAAGTCATGGCTTCTTTGGGAAACAATTTGTGCAGTGAGTGAAGTTCTCTCGCAAAACTGTCAAATTCACATGCGTTATACGTTTGGGTTATGAAAACCAGAATAAAAAAACCTTTTTTTTAAAAAAAGTCAGAATTGAGGAACATCCAAATGCCCAGAAATCCAAAACAATTAAACATTAAGCATATTCACTGGATCGAGTAGTTTTTTTTTTCCAGTAGCAATTTTTTTTTCATCATGGTCATTTTAACCCTGTATGGAAAAAGAACAATCCTTCACTAAAATGAAGCAACATCCGCAAACGTGTCCCAGACCGCCAATATTTGCATTCCATATTCTTCAGAGAAAAGGATCTGCCGCTGCGATTACAAAGTGAGTCCCTCCCCACAGTTTTCTCCTGTGATGGCAGAGGCGTCATTAGGATCTGGAGCAGCGGGGCCACTGGAGGACGTTGCCTGGCAAGGGTTAGTCCCCTGGCTAGAAGACCCGCCTGTCGGGGAGACGCTGGGGTTGTTAAGCAAAAGGTCCATAGAGGGGAGCATGGGCTTGAGGAGGCTGACGGGGCAGAAGGCCGAGACACCGTGGGGAGTGAAGTTTACCTTGTTGGGGTCTGGGCAGGAGGAGATGAGGGCTGGCTTGAGCTGATGTGAGGAGCTGCAAAATGACAGAAGGCGTAAAGACATGATTACATAAGTATGAGTATGTGGATAAGGACCTGAAATGGTAGATTTAATGTAAATAATACTGTACAACTACAACACATAGCAATTTGTTAAGTTTATGTAGGATCATGTTTTCATATTTTTTTTAAATACCCGTACAACCGTTCTCTCTCTCTTCCTGGCCATGCTGGCGTCAGCATTACAGGGGTTTAAAAAAAAAAATCAAGGACATTACAAGTTACAGACTCCAGAAAGGTCAAATCAAGAATTCGAGTCCTTATGTGCAACTTCAGGTCACATTTTAAGAAAATCTGCAAATTGACTCGTCGAATAAATGGATGCAAAGGTATAGGAGTGAGAATTGTGAGGGGCTATATCATTCAATATGTTTTAGAGAAGTGTTAGCAAGTGAGATGAAAAATAAATGGACAAAAACATACCTAAAACATCGTGCAACTTCTAAAAAAGTCGTTTTCACATGTGCACGTTATCAAAAGCTTGTCTGAAATAAATGTCTGGTCGTGTCTAATTTGGGTTTAAAACCAAACACTTTACTAGTAAAACCACCAGAGGGCGTCCACACTCACTCACTTTGAACTGATTCACATTTGTCCAGCTAGAAATGCTTCAGTCAGTCACTCAAAGAAAGCCCTTAAGATATTTCTGTTAAGAGAAACAATATAATAGAAGGCTCTAATTAGTCTCTTTAAAAGAGTGATCACATTGCATTGTGGGTAATTCAAGCACCATTTTAAGAATAAACTTTGTTAAATAACAAATCTCTGGTTCTGCTGTAATTTGTTGCTTTAGATAATGAAACTGTCCATCTAAAGATATTAGTGTAATGCTTAATTAGGAGTATACTTATTTGTTCCTTCACACTATTGTAGGTGTGAGCCGGAGAAAACACAAAAAAAGTTTGTTGCTGAGAAACAAATCGTACCTCATCTCCTCACTGGCTTTAACTTTTTCGCAGCCCTCTGGAGGTTGTCTCTGAAAGCAGAAACTTTTGTTGGGTCCTGGGGAGGACGACACCTGTGGAAGCAGGGAGTGCTCGGCCTCATTCTGGTAGGAGGTGGAAGCCGGGAGGCACATCTCTGTGCTGTTTATCAACCCTAAAAAGATAAAACAGCAACTACTACTTCAATAAGGAAAACATCTATAAAGAGTTTTATAACAGGATTTTAGTGCATTTATTAAAAGTTGAACTTAATTGCTTTCCAAGTACAATTATGTTCATGTCAACTCTTGCAAATTTCAGATATCTTAAATCTATGGTATTAAAAAAAACAATGTGGGCAGAATCTAACCTTGCTGTAAATCAGGAGGTGAATTCTCAAGGTTGGACGGGAAGATATAGGTGAAAGGGGAGCTGGGTGAGGAAGAGGAGCAGGACGATGAAGACATGGTCGTGGAGGCATCACTCTGACATCCGCTGCTGCAGAGAGGAGGGACTGGAGCCCTGTGACCATCTGGAACCTCAAGAAACTGTCAAGATGACAAACAAGCATTTATGTTATCGATTTAGTCCATGTTACCGTCATATTGAGAACTACCTCTCCTTCATTTAGAGAGCAAACAAGTCCCAAATACAGTATATTCAGGTGCCATGTGGAGGGGAGGCGACCAGCACCTTGTCCTGGGGATGTGGCGGCAGAGAGATGAACATGCCTTCCAGCTCCTGGTTGAGGCCCTCCACGCTGCAGCGCAGACGAGGAGCCAGCGTGGACAAGGGAGCATGAGGGATGGGAATGGGCTGAGTCTAAAGACAGCAGAAACAAGTCCAATAGAGGTCATTACTCAGCAGAAGCAACTCCAAGCACACCAACATCGATTGCTTTTTAGGGGGTTTCTTACAGTTCAAATCAAATTTATTTCTACAGCGCTTTTCATACAAGAACATGCAACACTACGTGCTTCACAGAATTAAAAACTATGGAGACAATTAAAACAAGGTAGTCACTGACTGCAACATCCCGCGACAGCCCTGAATTCAAAATTTTACCGTCAAAGATCAAACCTAGTGCTCTGATCAACTGATGATCTTACTCACACTGGCTTTCTCCCTCGTCTTTCCATCTTATCTGGTTCCTGAGTGTACAAAAGTTGAAAAATGACCTTGACCTAGTTTTCTTAATGTCAAGGTTATAATCTCATTTTCATGCCCTTTGCCACCTGAGTAATCTTTTTGTTTCATCCTTCTATCTGAAAAGGTTGCGAAGATATTTAGTGGACTAATGAACGAACAAACACACGAACACTGACAATTACATCACCACTTTGAAGTGGGATGTAAAAAGAAGAACAATTACAAAAGTCTCTCCCTCCCACCCTCCACAACAGACACACATACACACAATCATACACAATACATAGACATGGCAGTTCTGGCAGGTTTTCCTGTTTTCTCTTATTGTGATGCATTTGAACCACATTCTCTGTACAATATGAGAAGCGCTACACAATTAAGATTTGTTGTACAAAAAGAGGCGATCAGCTCAGCTGTCTACAGGTTTTAACAGTCTTCAGTTCCAATTACATCTTGTCAGTTCAAATCACAAGCATTTGGTCTGAAACCAGCACAACCCAGCAGAGTGTGGTGCCGTGGAACAAGGATGGTGAAGACCAGCTGTAAAAAGCAGAACTACATATGTGCTATAAAAAGCACAAGCAGTGTGATGCAGTTGGTCTTTCCTGTTGTTGCTGTGTTTTATTTCACTCTCCTCCTCCAATGAGCTCCACTGATTGGTTGAGATTTAAAGCCAAGCAGCTTGCACTGGCAAATACTTTGCATTTGCTGTATTGCTTTTATAAATTGTATTCTCACGCACAGGCATGCATGTATGAAGTAATGGTTTTGTTTATGTATGGTGCTATGGTACCCGGGTAGTTCCTAAGATGCCGCTCCCTTGAGGATAGCTCTGTTGGCAGTCTTTATCATGTCCCCCTGAGGCTGCAAGTCTGGTGATCTGATGCAGGTGTTCTTTTAGTTTAGCAATCTGCGACAAGCAAAAGTTTAAAAGGAGGTTACTTATTCAAAATGCAGAGTTAATGGAAACTTGGAAATGTCAAAGCCTTAGTAACAAGGCTCACTTTTGGGGGTGCATTGTCATCATTTATAGTGGTGAAAATCAAATCAGCTGATGAGTCATGTTATTGGTGAAGTTCCGGTTAAAAAAGGAATGTTTATTTACAGATAAGATCAGTTGGTCTCATGTTGCTCAATGGCTTTTTTGATTTTGATCCTTTTTATACAAAGACAATCTCGCTCAGCCAGCCTGAATTAGCCAAAAGGAAAGAAATTTACTTCTTGAAGATTCTCGGCGCTGCCCCATGATGCAGATCGTTTGTGACTGCTGCTGCCTCTCCCACTTGGAGATATATTTGACCATGAGTCTGGAGTCTGAAAAGAAAGCAATCATATGAATTAGAGTTTTCAAATACAATCACTTGTTATTTACAGCAAAAAAATTAGTATATGTATACAGTCTTGATTCAGCCTGAGGTTCTCTATCGATCGTTTCAAAATCTAAGTCTGGACAGTGTAACACTTAAGTCGTGCATTGAATCAGGATTTCACACATACTTTAGCAAAGGATGCAACTTCGCACAGCCTTCACTCTCAAGACTAATCTGCAGCCCTTACACCATCCACACCCACAGACTCTTTGTGCTTAGAAGACCGAAAGAGCAAAAGAAACTAAAAAACAAAAAAGGGTGGGAGGATGTGGGCAACTGTCGCACAGAGGAAAGTATCTGCATAGAGGATAGGTGCAGCTGAAATGGCCTCATGAGCGGACTTCAGCGACCTTTCTCTGTGCTGAAGTTCTCACTCTGCAAAAGTTGTGCATACTCATTCTCTCCATGCATCATTCTCCTGGTCTTGATCTGCAAAAACACCTAACTGCACTGCTAACATGAGTCGACCCTATTTGGCCATTGAAAACATAACTGATTGTCTCTTTAAATTATGAATAGAGAAGCATTTGTAGTTAATTAAATCTTCATCTTCATATATTTCTGATGAAACAACTGACTCAAATCCACCATTAGTATAAAAGTAACTTAAAGCAAACATTCTTTATCCAGAGCTGACCTGGGTGGATTTGTCCTTCACAGAGAGGCTGCTCTGGCCCTCTGGTTCTTTGGGCCACTGGCCCTGCAGATACGGCCCGATGATGGCATCCAGAGACATCGTTCGCCTCATGCCGGAGCTCAGCTGGTGGAGTTTGGTCTTTCCAGCTGTCAGGTTCAGACAACATTTCTTTTAATAAAAGCGGCAACTGATTAAATTGTTTTGCTATTAATCAAGTTTGTTTTAGTTGTTTGCAGAATTGTTGAAATTCATTGTGCTACTGATACCTTCCAAATGTTTATAACTGATCAAGGAGAAAATTACATCAAGTGTTTGGCTGCATCTAACCTTTAATACCATCTAGAGAATAAAAAAAAGCAAATACATCACAACTGGAAGAGAGAAAAGACAAGTCACAGACAAAAACATTTCATAACTTGAGTTCGTGATGCATATAGCATCAGTGCACGTTATCGATCATGCACCTTTTGCATCGAGGAATCACAAATTGGTACAAACATTTCCGGGGGTACCGTGACGTCATACCGACAGGTGTGCAGCTCATACCTGACTTCCCATCCCTACGGTGGTGTCGATGCTTGCTGGCCAGCTGATAGGGAACAGTCGCCTTCAGGGGTTGTGGACCCAAGGTGGCTCCCCGGGGCTGTCCGACTCCACTTCGCCCAGACATCTTCCCAGTGGCAAATCTGGAACTCTTCAAATCCCGATTGACTGAAATTACAATGGATTAGCTGCCGAGCAAAGTTTTGGGGGCGCTGTGCAGACACACTGGTCGGTGGTGGCTGGCGTTTCCAGCTGCAGCCCTTCCTCCACTGGTGATGACAACCCAAAACCGTTACAAAACTCACTCTTGGGTCGTTTGAAGAATAATTTCCTGATAAGCAATGCTGTCACAAACACCTAATCCGTCAGAGGAGACGATGCTAACAGACCGAGATTAAGTCTTCGGCGATAAACATACTTTTTCCCCCCCTTGTGTGTGCAGGTTAGCAGCCTAGCAAGCAAAGTTTCTTTGTGAAGATGTTGAGATATTTCAACGCGTTCTCGAACAAGGAAGCAGCTCCGGTTTGTAAAAGTCAGATTACAGACAAGTCCTGCGCCTCCTGAGAAAACAATCTTGGATTTCTGGATAGTTTCAGGGATATAGCGTCTTATAAACGTCCCCTGAAAGTTACGAAGTGCTTATTTTTTCTTCTCGTCGCTGTAACTCAAACTCCACTCCAGGAACCTCCACCACGCTGTAGTGGATTTAATGATATGTGGAGGCGGGCCTTAAGCAGGAGCTCACTTCTGATTGGTTTATGTAACCCCTGACTTCAATGCTATTGGACAATTCTACATCAATCTGTCAAACTTCTGACAATTAAATTTTGGTGTCACCGCCCCCAATTCCTACCTCCCTTAAATGTTTTTATCCATCCATCTTCCACCACTTATCCTGAATCAGGTCGCGGGGGCAGCAGCTTCAACAGGGAGCCCCAAACTTCCCTTTCCCCGGCCACATCCACCAGCTCTGACTGGGGGATCCCAAGGCGTTCCCAGGCCAGTGTTGAGACGTAATCCCTCCACCTGGTCTTGGGTCTGCCTCGAGGTTGCAGTCCTTTTGGCCCGTCGATACCCTGCCACTGCTTCAGGAGTCCCCAGGGACAACATGCCCCTGAAGGCCTCCTTCTTCAGTCGGACGGCTTCCCTGATCACTGGGGTCCACCACGGTGTTCGAGGGTTACCGCCCCTTGAGGCACCCAAGACCTTTAGACCACAGCTCTCAGCTGCAGCCTCAGCAATGGAAGCTTTGAACATCGACCATTCAGGTTCAATGCCCCCAGCCTCCACAGGGATGCACGAGAAGCTCCTACGGAGGTGGGAGTTGAAGGCCTCACGGACAGAGTCCTCCTCCAGACGTTCTCAGTTCACCGGCACTACTCGTTTGGGCTTACCAGGTCTATCCAAAGGTTTCCTCCGCCAACGGACCCAACTCACCACCAGGTGGTGATCAGTTGACAGCTCTGCCCCTCTCTTCACCCAAGTGTCCAAAACACACGGTGGAAGGTCAGATGATACGATCACAAGATCAATCATTGACCTCCGACCCAGGGTGCTCTGGTACCAGGTACACTTATGAGCATCCATGTTTTCAAACATGGTGTTAGTTATGAACAATCCGTGACTAGCACAGAAGTCCAACAACATAACACCGCTCGGGTTCAGATCAGGGAGGCCAATCCTCCCAATCACGCCCCTCCAAGTGTCTCCATCATTGCCGACGTGTGCATTGAAGTCCCTCAGAAGAACAATGGAGTCCCCTGCAGGGATCCCATCAAGGACCCCATTTAGGGACCCCAAGAAGGCCGAATACTCTGAACTGATATTCGGTGTGTACGCACAAATAACAGTCAGAGCTTTCCCTCCCACAGCCTTAAGGTGTAGGGAGGCGACCCTCTCATCCACCGGGGCAAACTCCAACACAGCGCACTCAGCTGGGGGCTTGTGAGTATCCTCACACCCGCCCTGCACCTCACGCCTGACGCAACGCCTGGAGTAGAACCAGGTCCAACCCCTATCCAGGAGTTTGGATCCAGAACCGAGGCTATGCATGGAGGTAAGCCCCACCAGATCCAACTGGAAATGCTCCACCTCCAACACAAGCTCCAGCTCCTTCCCCGCCAGTGAGGTGACATTCCACGTCCCCAAAGCCAACTTCTGCCGCCCGGGTCTGGTCCGTTGTGACCCCCTGTCGTCACTGCCACCCATATGGCAGCGCACCCGACCCCATCGTTCTGCCCTGCGGGTGGTGGGTCCACAGGGGTGGGAAGAGTCCACGTTGCCTTTTTGGGCTGAGCCCGGCTGGGCCCCATGGCAGACCTGGCCACCAAGCGCTCGCTAATGGGCCCTCTGTCCAGGCCCATGGCTCCAGACGTGGGCCCCGGGCTTCCTCCGAACAGGGTCACATTTTTCCCTTTTCCATTTTTCATGGGATCTTCTGAACCATTCTTTGTCTGATCCTTCACCTGAGACCTGTTTGCTTTGGTTGACCCTACCAGGAGTACAAGACTCCCGACAACATAGCTCCCAGGATCCTTAGAGCACACAAACCTCTCCACCACGATAAGGTGATGGTTCCTTGGAGAGGTAAATGTTTTTTACTTCATGATAATTTTGTATGATTGTGTATGTTACCATTTTTATGGTACACCTGTTGGACATGGGTTTAATACCTTCATTGATTTTTGCTATGTCATTTTTGAAAGCAACAGAATGAAAATGAGAATGTTTACTTGTGTCATTGTCTGAAGATAAAATACAAGAAACAATTAAATGGAGAAGTCACTACTCTATTACATCATGCAAAGATCTAATATGACGAAACCAATGCTGACTTAATGGCATCCCTTGATGGAAATACCACCAGTATTTAAACCATCCAAAATGAATGAAAGCTACTCGATAATCTACAGCGGGAAATTTACAAAAACTGTGTAAAAAAACAAGGAAGACACAGGTCTGTTTTATACAGAAATTTGCTTAAGTAGGATAAAAATAACAGCCTGTATTTTGTTCTTCACAAACTGTCAACAATCTTTTCAGTAACAAACGCAAAGACACAAAGAAAACGTATAACAAAAACCATAAGGATCATATATTTGTCACCCAACTTCAACATACCACCATTACATCCATTGTAGTTTGTCCTTCCATGAGTGTCAACTTCAGCAGGAATCCTCTGTCTCATGAACCGGCAGGACCTCTGGATGTCACGGGATAGAACGAGTCTTTGAAGGACAATCATTCACTCACTCAGACCCACAAGGTTTTATTGGGATTTAGATGGAGGTCTAGGATCTGCCTGCTAATACGTATTGCTGGTTTTTAGGTAGACACTCATGAATAGTGTGGATATACTGTACACACACACACACATATATACAGTATATGCACGAATGTCAACTATGGGAGATAAATGTTGAGTCATTGTGAAAGGGAGTGCCAGTGTCTAGTCTTGAGTCGGGGTTAGAGATAAAATGTCATGCCCATGCAGGAGCAGATGAAGGACTAGCGGTGGGATTCCCTGTGCCACCCAAACCCATGCTTGTTCATCAGTGAAACATTCCAATATATGCCATGCCACTAAAGTATGAGTGGCTTTATCTCAGAGCGGTGAATTGATGAACCGTGAATCTAGAAGCATGATCATTTATCTAGAGCAGCCCTGCCCATCTATTGATGTCACTTTCACAAAACAGCCAAAGACAAAGCCAGATAACTACACCGAACTTTTCACAACTCTCGGGTAACCATTCGTTTTACAGCCAAGCAATTAATTGGACAGTAAGTCGATCTGGAATGTGACTGCTGCATAATGCGTCTCAACTTTTACCAAAGGACCTTTTGCTGCTGTTTGTTTAACCCTGTGTATTTGTCTGTGTTAATGAATGAATGATTGTAACCTATGACCTCATGGTAGCAACTTCAAACCAAAAGGGGAGGCATGAGAACAAATAGTGACCTCAGAACAAGGGGAATATATCTTTTCTTTCTTACAGTAAATAAAGTGACCAAGAGATCAGGAAAATGTCTTTTCTTTCCATCCCATCATTTTTTGTGTCTGAAATATTTTGTCATTAACTCATTCAGCCTTTCCTGAGGCTAAATGAAAATCTAAATTTCCCTTCCAAAAATATAACGAATGAATGAATGAATGAATCAACAAACTGTGGAGGCAATTCACAATAGCCATACAGTACATAGGAAGAAGACAAGGAACCTTTTAAAGAGCAGTGAAGATGTTCTTATCATGCTAACATAGGTACTGCTGACCTGCAGGCATTAATGAAGCACGGTGGTGAAGTATAGTGGTGTCCACGTAAACTGTTCTGCTAGAAGGCTAATATTTGACCATTTATGCCTGATTACAAACTACAGCCACAGTGAGTTGAACAGCTGCTGGTTTTTAAACATGAACTAAAATACAGGAAAAGTTTAAATCAACATATTTTAAGATCTTTGATCATTTAAATAAATAGATTATAATCTGGGAACACAAATATCTATTAGCATTTCATGTCAATCCATCTTGTGAAGCTCTGAAGCTGATGATTGTAATTGGTTTTCAGGTGGTCAACATTGAGTAAAAGAAAACTTCCAAACCTTTGCCACCCTTAGGAGAACATCCATCACATAACAGGATTTTATATTTTTAAAAAAGGCAGTTTTATTGCAATTTTAATAACATAGCATAACCCAACTCTCAACAACACACTGCAAGAGATTGCAATTTAGAAATGGCAAATTATAAGAAAACATATGCATTAAAAAATCTTTAAAAAAAAGTAAATTAAGGCAAAAGGGAAATTAAATGACACAATATATATAGGGTACAGACATTACTCATTCACTATTTCTCTGCTGCTCAGTCTACTCTATCAAGCAAGGTTCAAGGGAAAAGACAATGAAAACATTCATTCTGCATAGTCACAATGCGTCTTGCATTTGTATGCCATATATATTATGTCTGAATTTCATGTTCACATTGTGCTGGCTCTGCAAACCTCTGTAGCAGGACAGATCTTTTATGTCACTACCTAGTTTGTTTTTCTTTTTGTTTCTAAACTAGCGTATGATTTAGCAAATCCAAAACCGTCATTCATCCAAACATCACAAAGCTGCATCTGGTAACTTGAAGTGGTCATTGCCATAAAACCATTACTCTCACTTTGACCACTTTAAGTCAGCACAACTCTTTCTTTAACTCTAAACTCATGTGATGCAAACCTTAGGCTTTATCTCCTCCCGATTACAAAGTGGTGCACGCTGATCCAAAATTTTATGTCACACTCAGCATCCATGATGTTTAAGTGTTAACTTGTGTCCATCTCTGAGCTTATGGGAGTGTTGGGCTCAAAATGAGGTGTGGTCAGAAGCGTTGTTGGTGCTTTGCTATCTTGAGACAGCAGAAAGTGAATGCTCCACTTGCCAATAAAAACTGATTTTAAGTCAATGATGCAGTGTTATTCTGCATCTGTACGCTTGCATTCACTAGTTTAGAGACTATGGACACCCATATGGGAATTTCTCAATAATTGGATTGTGTGTGTGTGTCTGTGTGTGTGTGTGACTTTGGGGTGTTCAGAAGAATGCAATTGACAATGATACACAGTCATTATCTAAAATGGGATTTAAATAATAAGACATTAAGCTTTTGCACTTTCTGTATAAATGATACAGACAGAAGCCTGGGGAATTTCTACTGGTAAAGGATGAGAGGTAAATTATTAAAATTTTCCCGACATACTATTTCACTCATCTCCATTCTGTTCACGACTATAGAGAATATGACTCTTTGTATTTAATATGCATTTTACTACCAACCTGAAGACTTGATGGCTCATCCAACCTGAAGTACCAGTATTGTGCAGGAGTCAGAATAAAATACACAGACTGATAAGACACAGACAAATGAACAAGTACATGGGAACCCCCACACTTCTTATGAATGTGCCCAGTACATATACATGACTGTGGATGCACAAAATCTATCATTGTAAGAGAGGTCAAAGTTGAACGAATCGTTTGCATTTCAAGAGGCTTACTCACAATTAAACAGTGAAACTGAGGGAGTTCATCAGGCAGTACAGCAGGTTTTCCTGCATTGAAGGACTGTCCCCCAGACAAAGGCTACTTTTCACTAACCGTTTTGAGTTCAGCAGTGCGCACACTATAAAAATGAAGGGACTCACATAAGGACCACAATGGGGCCACCATTTCTTTCCCTACCAAAAGCAATCCATTTGTATCCATCTTTCATGTGGTTGGCAGCGTGTCTTTGGCGCCTCCTAGCTGGGAGAGATGGCAGGACTATTCTCAGTGCTGATATTGACCAGGCACTCACTGGACTTCAGGCTTGCCAGAGATTTGCAGCTCGGGAGGGAGATTAAAGACCCACAAAGACCCATCATGGAGGGGGTGTAGTCCTTTTCTGTAGGGGTGGGGTGGACATACACAGGGAGGGTAAATTCAACAATGCTTACTTGCTTATCTTAGCAAAACACTGTGCTCTAGGCGTGTTAAAAAATGTCACCTGTGCACCAGGCCTCTCCATTCTGTTTCATATGCATCCCCTGGGAATCTGAGTCCAGGCTTATCTCAACTGAGAGCAACTCTGTGCTGGGGAAACTCCTCCTGTAAATCAACAGAAGTGAAGGGCTTTTGGTTAACAATACAGTAGCATGCTTTAGTAGGATGAAAATAGAATTTTGTCGTGTGTGTGTCTGTACTGTGTGCTGCACGCCCAATGACATAATAAAGATTTCTTCTTTTTTTTCATGCTGCTTGTAAACTGAAATATTCCTGGTAGACAGACAGGCAGTCAAACCTGCGGAATAGCTTGACATCTTCTTGGTTGTTGTACGGCTGGACCGCCGGCCACTGGTTGATCAAAGGGATTGAAAGATTTTTGGCAAGATGGTCGGAATCACACGGAACCAAGCAAGTCCTGACAAACATAAAGATACAATATGTGTGCATGACATGATCATATTGGTCTGGTATCAACAAACCAGCACCTTGGATGAACAGGCTTATCATATTTAGACAGTGAAAAGTTTTTGCTTCCCAAAGTGTTCTACACTAAAGAACACGTGGGTGAAGATTTGAAAACTTCCATTTTTCCGCACACTCACAGTTGCTCCTGAAGCTCCAAGACAACGGCTTCGAGCTCCTTCTTCTCCTGAAGGCTGTGACTCTGGACCTCCTCCAGTCGGGCCTTCAGCCTCTTGTTTTCTGTTTCGGCATTTTTCAGCTGGGACTCACGCAGGCGCACGAGCTCCTCCAGGTAACCCTGTCAATGCACACTAAATTACATGAACCATCCATCCTTGGATATTCATATTACTCCTCATCAATCTGTGATGCTTTGGCATACTGGCCATATTATTTTGTGATGCTCTTACTTATGGTATAGTTTTCAGACATAGTCCAAATGCACTCGTTTCTCACAGTGGAACTTCCCCACTGACTCATTTCAATTAATTAATGTTCAGAAGTATTTCAGAAAAATACAAGAAAAGATTGTTACAGTCCCATATTTGTTGATTAAATACAAATTCAAAATACAAACACAGGGTAAAAAAAAGTAGCTTGGTTCTGTTCAAAATAAAAAAATTTGTGTTAAAAAAATTTATAAAACACACCAGATAACTGCTGCTGACTACAATTAAACATCTTTAACAATATGAAATTTGACAGTTGTATCAAACGTCTCAGAAATTCAAATCAATCCTTCCCCCCTAAGTATTGGACCACTAACAACAGATGGCTTCACACCTTCTGAGCATTGACTATCTTGAACCTCTGCTCCATCTTGCGACACTTGGTGCTCCAGCTCTCCTCGTCAGAAACCAGGGGAACGTAGGGGTGTTCAGGGACGCTGTCATCGCTGGTGCTGCTGTCAACACTCTGACGATCCTCATCGTCACTCAGGTAATCATAGCTGAGATGGAAAAAGTCAAGTCAAAATATTTGCTGTGAAAAATAGGGATAGACCAGAACCTAAAAGGTTTAACTGAGCACTACTGTGAGAAAGTATTGTATGAGTACTCAAATAAGTATCTCTGAGCTGAATTTATCTTTCAATAGATTCATTTAAAAAATCTATTGCCACAGGGAATGAAAATGACCAAAAAAAATTTTTTTTTAACTTACCTTTGGGTGAATTTCAAGTATGGAGTGTAATCAATCACAGCAGCAGACTCCCCGTCCATTGCCTCTCCTTTCAGACAAAAACTATGTACAAGAACCCAGTTGAAGCATGTGTACATACACACCCATCCATCCAAAATGTCTCTATATGATGGTCCTCCTCACCTGAAGTCTATGGCTCCGAGGCCTATGAGCATCCCGGTCAGGACCGTGGATTCCTCTCTCAACACTATGGCTCCTTCTGTGTAGAACCTCCTAAAAAATACGACCAGATGAGAACACGGTACCAGCAGGGCTGGAGTGATACTGTACTGTATGTAGTCAGTTATGTGGGGCATCTAACTTGGTTGTTCTGCTGTCCCTCAGAGCTGTGGCAATGTATTCAGACAGCCTCTTCTCCATCAGGGCTATTCTCATCCAGGCTCGCCCCTGAAGAAAACAGCAGAGGTCATTTATCTTAGTGTACAGACCGACGCTCATGTCAGTAGAGCAATTCTTCAACAGTCAGTACAAATTGCGAAAAATAGAAGAATACAGAATACAATTCACCAAAATAAACATCTGAAATTGAAGTCAGTGAATATCAGTCGATTGTTAGAGGTTTGGACGCAGCTTGCCTTGGCTCGTGAGGTGCTGATGTTTTCCATGCTCTCAATGCTGCTGATGCAGCTGTTGGGAACTTTAGCACAGGCCAGACGAATGTAGTCCCAGTAACTCCTCTGACCATCAAACCAGCTCCCAGAGCCTAAGAAAGAGTGATATTATTATGACACAATACTGCATAGAAACCTCAACTGTTGCATTTCCAACATGCAAATTTATTTTTCAGCATTTTATTGGTCCACTTCCAATGTAGTCTGACCCTTACCTTTAAAACGATGGCTCAGGATGTGTTCAAGAATGGCTGCAAAGTTGATGAACTCCTCAGATGAATCATCAATGGGCTCTGCTGTGTATTTCTCTAACAGCGTTTTAACCGAAAATCTGAACAGAAAGATGAGAAAAAGAAGTTTTAAACTTTAATACAGTCAGTTAGGGAATGGGTCAAATTAACGAATGATTGATTTCTTTGCTTCATTTATTGTGAAGAAAAAACCCCCCCACATACTACTAACATAAGAAGTTGTAAAAAACATTGATAATGAAAGAACTGACCAATAACCAAATAAATCAGAACACATGTTGTTAATTTACAACACAGTCATCTTACAACATCACCCACAGTGATGTTGTATCTCCAGGTAGACCTAACTTCAACATTTGAGTCTCTGTCATGTCGATATAATAATATGGATATGTGTGTAGGATGTACCTGTGAAGGTTTCATGCCAGTTGTGGTGATCCCCTGTATTGATGTATAATCTCAAAGACATTGCAAACCCCTTTCTCTGCTAAGTCTAACTATATTTACTACAATAAAACCAGACAAATGCTATTAGACCAGGGCTTAAAAAGGGTCAGATAGATGCGGCCTCTGCTGTAAATAGAGAATCTTTCTCTCATATAGGCTGTTTTGCTGATTCACAGTTGGATTTTTAATGGCTGAATAAATTTAAGCCTGTCCGAGTAGCATCTATCTGACAGCTCTGATCTTACCACAGACCACCAGGGCCAGGAATTCCACTACCCATTGTTCTAAAGACAACACAGATCTATTCAGCCACTCTGACTGTGGAGACACAGGACAATAAATGGCGCAGAAGGAGCAGAACCACCCACTCCCACCCCCCGCCTCCATGTTTTCACTGTATGACAGATAGAGGAGACGTGTCATGACCCAGAAAGGATTGTGAGGGGCTTTAGAGAGGTGCTGTCCTGTTCACCTGTACAGATGTCTAAATGAGTGTGTGTGGTGTTTGTCTAACAGGTATTCTACTTTACAGTCTGATGTGACTTTGCATGCATGCACGGAGAAGACACCTTTGTTGTTGTGTCCTTTTAAAAAAAATTGTACCTTTATGTCAAAATATGTTTAGTTGCAATAGCATCCCAGATATATTTAACTGGCACCAAACTTAAATCCTCAACATGTTTAATTATTATAAGACTATATACTGTAATCATATTCCAGCCTATCCATGTCTAATACCACATGACATGTGAAGGTTATTTTACGTTGTGTTTATTCAACCTTGTTAGAACTTTGGATCATGGTATCAAAGGGCATTTAAGGGCAGGTGTTTCTCCAGATGCCCCAAACTGTCTGATCAGGACTTGATGTACCGGCCTTACCACCTATTAACTCACTGTCAACTGTCCCTGGGGTGCCAGCTCTTCTTGCCCTAGGAAGATTGTCGTCATAGCAACCACGCCATCAGTGGGGTGAAAATAAATCACTCTGACAAAGATGACACTGCTAAACTCTCAAGGAGAAACCACTTTTGTCTGTGGATCGCTTAAAGCCTTGGCTGGATGAAAAAATGTCGTAATTTGAAGGTGAACGCAGGTAAAGGTTATTATGAGGTTGAAATAAAGGCGCATGTTTAAATGTTTATGAGTGTTAAAATAAAACCACAGGACCTATTCTTTGTTTGTTTTGTT
Organism: Antennarius striatus; assembly: GCF_040054535.1. Taxonomy (NCBI): domain Eukaryota; kingdom Metazoa; phylum Chordata; class Actinopteri; order Lophiiformes; family Antennariidae; genus Antennarius; species Antennarius striatus. The sequence goes on along the minus strand of NC_090796.1, from coordinate 9,821,908 downwards.
GTTGTTTTTTAAATCCTCTTTAGACTTAATGCAGCTCTCCTCCAACTAAACCTTTATTTCTATCAATAATAAACCGACCTGCAGACGGTAATGAGGTTTTGTCGCTCCACCGCAACGTTCCGAGCCAACGCTAATCTGGAGACATCTTCCATGGCCATCGCTGCCCGAGTACCGCCGGACTCCATCCAGGAGGAGGCAGCCTGACATCAAAGGACCCCTCCCTGTCAGCCACCGGCCCTCCTCATTCACGCACGGAGGGGACGCCGCCTGCCCGCATCAGAGCCGCTGAGCGCCCGCATCGATGGTCGGTCCGTCGGAGGAGAGAGTGTGTTTGATGAGCTCTCAATATCACTCCTATGCACACCAATGATCCCCGTCCTCCTCCTCCTCCTCCTCCTCTTCTTCCTCCTTCTGTTTCCCTAACCCCGCCTACTTTTCGACTCAATCATGACGTCACTGATCCGGCCTTTATCACGCATGACGAATCACCTCCGTGACTTCAGAGATCATCACGTTTCTGTTCTTCACAGAAGTCAGCTTAGTGAAATGTTTGCAGTGTTTATGAACAAACAACAAATCAATATTTTCATTTGATCTAAAGAATTCATGAAATATTAGAAACGTCTTCAGCTTTACTGATGAGGCTGTTGAAGATGAGATCACAAAACAAGTGTTTTACTATGTATCTATCCTGTATCTCCTGTTTCCATTATGATCTTTGAGCTCACAATAATTGCATTCCATGTTCATTCATTCATTCATGCTCGACAACAGCCTTTAGAATTACGGTTAGAGAGCAATAATGGTGATCTCATCAACCCCTCTGTCATCACGCTGGATCATTTTTGCTCTTGCGATTTCCGATCAGGATCCTCCTGACTCGCCTCCCTCCATCCCTTTGTTTTCCTCCTCCCTCTACCAGAAAACATCTGCCCTCTTCTGATCATTTATCTGGAGTCTGAATTGTAAACCATCAAATTATGGCATTCCGGTTCCCAATATTTTTCTTTCTTGGAAACTGACAGGTGGTTGCCTGCCACCATATGGTTTTTTCCTCCTTTATGGAGGGGTAATTACTCATGCGTAGCCATGTCTAGTACCCCATCTGTTTGAATGTTTTATATCCCTGTTATTATGATACACACACACACACCCTTGGAAATGTACTCTTGCAATTATTTGACACATTGAATAATTATGTGAACACTTCTCCCTCTTAAGAGCAAATACTAACACAAATTCCCTGAAGTAATGCAATGATCATTTCATTGTGAGCTCCAACAAATGACATGCAGTATTACATGCAGTATGGTGTCTAAATGGTGATTGTCAGAGATGCTGCAAGTTTGTCTGAAAAATAAAATTTTTAGAATGACGGGTGTATTTTAGGACTTTAATGAAAGCGGCACAGAATTTTTCTACAGACATGAGCTGAATCTTCAATTTTGGGCAATTTTGGGTTCCAAATATTTTGATCTGCTCAAGATCAGCAACCAGAAACATGCATGATTTCTTTCTGTTCCAGTCAGATATAATTTTATCTTGATTGACTAATTTATTGTTTTGTTGTTTCCGGTAGATTACAAGTCCATTTCTAATGTAATTTTGTCTGTTTTTGTCTATTTTTTTTTAGGCTGTTGTCATTTGTCAAGTGAATTTCCCCTCTGGGGATCAATAAAGTCTGGATTATTATTATTATTATTATTATTATTTACTACTCCTACATGGTGTGTCCATATGCAGCTCCGGTGCTTCTTGCTTTAAGCTGAGGTTTATAGGGATTGTGTGAAATTCTGGATAGTGTTGTGAAGGCATTTAGGGGAGAGGTCACACACAGGAAGGATCTGAGGTTGGGTCTCCAATGGCTTAAAGGTTTGTGTGTCTGTCCTGAGACTCCTGTCAGACTGAACAAAGGGCTAAGTAGCCAAAATGAACACGACACAACGGTGGATAGAGGAGTCCAACTTGTGTCTGGGAATTACCAGCTACAGTATTAAAAACAAAATTACAAACAGTAACCATATCATGTAAGTTTTGGGGGAAACGGAGGATTACATTATCTTTTCATTGACATTGGCTAAAAACATACAACTTAAGGTGAAAACTGAGGTGGGGTCAATCTGTCTGGCCTGGAAAATCCAACACAGAGAATATCCAAATGAAATCCACATTTGTCTTTTCTAAATTCCATTCATCATCGTGTCATCACACATATTTTACTTCTGTTCACCTTTACATTAGCATCAACTATACACAGACAAAAATTAAATACACACTACATTTATCAGGAAATTGTGACTAGAATAGAAAGGTAACATTACAGCACATGCAAACCAACGTAGTCCACATATCAATTTGACAATGTAGTATCAATAATCCTGATCTGATATGTCAAAAAGAGTCAAGGCCTTCAGTGTCATTTTATGATGTATTGGATTTCACTTAGAATATACCAAATTATATATCCAGAATATCCAGTTTGGTATATTGCCAGTCTTGTGTTCACAGATGCAAATGAACCTGAAGGATTAAATGCTTGTGTCAGTCAGCAAGAGTTAGAAAGGAATAATCACAAACTCGTCTCCAGTTCTTTCAGAGTTATGGAGCTATTTAGATCGAGTGCTCCAGGGCTTTTGACTGGAAATACTCCCTGACATTTTTGGTCATGACTTCCTTTGCTGACTTTGACATGTCTGGCAAAAATTCCACGCTCCTTACTATCAGGCTTTTGCACAACCAGCTCCTGTTGGGGGCGGCAGGTCTCAGAATCACCTGACATGTATCCCGGCAGGCTGGTTGGTGATTGTAGGGAGCTTTGGCATGGCAGCCTGACCCCTGACCCTCCCACTGCACCTCCAGTGAAGGAAAGTGACCTGGCATTGGTAGCAGACAAGCTGACACTGTGGGTGTTGGTGTGTGACATCATGCCGCCGTAGTAGCAGCTGCCCCCGCCGCCACTGCTGGTCATTCTGGCTTTCTGTTTGAAGTCCTGTGTGAGGCTGCGTCTTAACCACGCCTTTTTCACCTCCGCCTGCACCTGAGAACAGGAAGAAAGTTATGGTTGTATTCATAAATCGAAAGTCTAAGTGAATTTATGTGATTTCACCAAAACTGAATTATAACTTTATTACCTCCCCATTGCAGAAACAGTAGATAAATGCCACAAAGAAGCCCTGAAAGAAGACATATGGATTTTGCACCACATTACTGTCTGTAAATACTGAAAAATGTGTCGTATTGCCTAAAATGATGTAGGAAATTCTTCAACATTCAACAAACTGTTGTTTTATTGTGTTCAGTTCTTGGAATATAAAATGGAATTGAATGGCTAAAGTTATAATTTATACATAATTTTGTATTCTCTTCATTACAAAACTATATAGTAGTTTTATGTTATCCTACATCAAATTGTTTTTTGTGGGTGTTACATTCTGACCTGGGATGAATTGAAGAACATTTCATAGTGCATTTGCACTTGCCACAGAAGCCCAGTGACCTCAGTGTAGGGAAGAGCCATGAACACCATGTAGTGAACTCCAAACAAGGGCATGAGGACTAATGTAGACTTAAGCAGCTTCCTACAGATTCACAGAATAAACATCATGCAGTAAATAAAGGCTAAACATTAGTCTTAGCCAATTCTGAGATGGTAAAGAAAAAAAAAAACCTGTATTGCTGCCGTGGGTCCAATTTACCAGTGTTTGTTTCCCACAGCTTAGATGCCAGCACACGTATTATGTTGACAAAGAGGAGGAAATTCACCTGCAGGGGCAGAGGTGTACAGCAAAAATACTCAAGTGTCGAATGTAAATTAACAGGTTAAAAGTAAAGTTTTCTTACAACAATGGCTGCAAGAATGGGGACTTGGTAGATCCACTTCAGGTTTCCTGCGCTGATGTCCCAGCATCTGAACACAGGAAAAAAGAGTTGAAGACAGAATGTGCGATATAAGTGCTATGTATTAGATGAGTGAAAGCAGCTTATGACTCACTGTGTGTCTGCCAAAGATGCTCTTGCACTGACCCAAATAGACACAAACACAGCTGGAACACCTAAGGTTGAGAGAACAGGAAAGAAATCAGCAACTGTTTGCACCCACTAACATATGTATGGTGTAATGTTTACCCCAGCCGATGATGATAAGAGCCCAAATGTAGTTCTTGTCAGAGAGGAAAGCCATGAAGATAAGGCTATGTAAGTACAACCCCTCCACCAGAATCCAGTAATGATTGGTCGCCAAGAAGTAAAGGAAGACCGTAACAGCAACTTTACATCCGGCCTGAAGCAAAAGGTGCAAAGGCATTCAAAAAAGTCCTACAAGATGGTACAGTGCATGAAAAAAAGAAGTAATATATATTGTCAATAAATCATTAGATTTATATTTTGTTCTTTTTCTTTAATTTAATTAGATTTTTCACATTTATTTTAAATTGATCAATTTTTCTTTTATTCTATCTAATATTGAACTTAATTTTGTAACTATTTACTTTTGAAAAGTCCTGCATAAATAACACTTTCTTCTTTCTTTTTCTACTTTATTATTATATTATTATTATTATTATTATTATTATTATTATTATTATTATTATTATTATTATTATTATTATTATTATTATTATTATTATTATTATTACAATAATTATTATATTACATGTATTCTATAGTCTGTAGTTACTTAACAATAAAATGTAACAAGCTGCTCATGCCAACACGTCATTTACCGTACAGAAACAATATATTATAATAACAATATAACTTTTTTCTCTATGACAAAAAAAATGAAGGACATTACATGTATAAAATAAACTATGGGTAAATGGTGCTGAATGCAAGAACTTTAAGTTTACCATATGGGGCTTCAGCACGCTGAAATCTGTCTCTGCATTGCTGTCATCAGAAATGGCGTTGAGCACAGCATCCTTCACAAAGATGCTGACAGCCCGACATATGAAGGAGGTGAAAAGGTGAATGTGGATGTAATTACGTGTGCAGTGGAGACGTCTTCACATATGTTTTTGTGTGAGAAGAAAAGAAAATGTCAGACAGAGAAAGAGATGTTAGAATTAAAGAATAATCACATCCTACATGGGTGCAGCTTACATCACTTCCTTGACTTTTTTATGACTCATTCAGGGGTTTATGAATCGACTGCTGATTACCTCTCCATATCACAAAAAAATACTTTTGTCTGAATACAAATGAGGTTTTCTCTTTCTTACTTGAAGTAGCAGAGGATGGAGACAGCCACTAGCAGTGATGCTAGAGACACAGAGTAGCCAATGGTATACATGAGATGAAGTCTCTCAAACACCTTCTAGAGCAAAACAAAGACACATTTAGGGTGTGCAGATACAATAGACAGAGCATATTTACAGATCATATTTTCTATATTCAGTAGAAAATATAAAATGTATGCAGTATATATGCAGTACATAGCATGATTGATAAATATTTCTTATTTCTTTTAGTGTAATGATCAATACAGCACTACACAGAGGGCAGTCAAACCCATTCTATGTACCTCCTCTTGACTCCTGTGGTTAGAGATCAGGAATGTGGTGCATTCTGTGTAGTTAGCCCAAGTACGGTTGATACTGAGGACCTGCTCCCAGTTCCCCGATGCATCACACTGGCGGTGGGCTTGCCCTAGACAGCAAAGCACAGCCCCAATATTATAGTATGTGATACAGGAACAATGCCACAGAAGTTGGTATAACAGGTAGACAATCAGCTGGTGCATGCCCATATGTTTAAATCCCATTTGGTAACTCACACACAACTTTTTCTCTCGTGTTTCAGAATGTATCAGGGCAAAGCTAGCACGACACTGATTCGTATTGTCCCTTCCTACCTCTGTGGTTGAAGTCATAGATATACTCTGGACACATCACAGAAACCAGCTGCCCCGCTCTGCTCTGTGGCCAGCAGATGATCCCATCCCACTCCGGGAGGCAATCGCCTTCTGCACAAAATGTGGGGAAAATCTTCATTCATACTGAGGTTCCATTTTATTACATTTCTTTGAAAAAGCTAATGAAGCACTTTATCAGTTTGAATGAAATATTCCACACAATTGTCTTCACCCAACTCCCCCTCTGTAATTACAAAGATAGCCACCTGCAGGATATTGGATGAATGTTTATATCCGACCCTTAATATATGACTGATGTGTGTGTCTGTTTAAGGTTTAATTCTAATGCTGCACATGTGGACAGCCTTTGAACGTTGGGGGGGGAAAAACCCAAACGTGCTTCATGTCAGTTGGATTACTCATTACATTCCTGATAATGACTTAAATAAAATAGAGTTGAAAGAACACATGTCACAGTTAAAAAAATCTGAGCTTTTAAGAAAGTCACATTTTATTAGGCACTTCTAAGGGTTCAGCTGATATATTTAACTGTAACCCTAAAGGATAAGGGAAAGACTGAGGTTCTATATTAACCTTACTGTTATAAAGCAGCAGAACACAAACCTTTGACAAGGGCGATTTGTGCCCGGATGTTGTTTTCGCACTTGACACGAGCACCAATCAGAACATAGATCTGCTCATCTCGTGTGATGACATCATCGGCGTCTATCTGTAGCAAGTGCATAGAAAATGAGATGTGAAATTAAGATAAGGAGATGCAATAAAATGCTAATTTTAGAACACAGGCAAATGACACATCTTCTGGTAAATGTGATGGAATAGAAGAGTAGAAATAAGTCAAAATAATGTAATTGATATGATTTCTACAGGACATGATATAGGTTGTAACCACATATTGTCAAACACTGTAATATTGTTGCTCAAGAAACCAAAAGCTTGTGATTCTTGGGATAAAACAGATTAAAACTTTTCCTAATATGAGTTGATGTATCTCATGAATAGAGGCAATCTGTCAACCCCAAACCCTCCTGGGGGTTAGTTCTGATGTGCTGCCTCTAGGTGTTGTGAAATACTTGTGTGAGGGTGCAGTATGTGATGATCCCCCGCCAACCCCTTTTTCCTCCAGCGACAGGGCTGCCAGTGGTCACATCGGGGCCTTGGCCCCTGGACCTCAGCCGTGCTGCTCAGAACTAGTCCACACAAGCACCTTTGTGTTCCGAGGTACATTTCACAACAGAGTGTCAGAAATAGCAACTAGAGATGAGGGTCCTTTGTTTGCCAGAGAGCAGTTTGAGAGATGATGAGGCAAAAAGGTACAAAGAAAGAGAGAGACACAATTAATAAAAGTTGTATCCATGGGAGATGAACATATCCAGAGGAATGAGCTCCCTCTTTGATGGATAAATTCACTTAGGTGCTTTGTACTTTTATTTTACCAGATTTCGAAGGAAAAGGTTTCCTGTCATTAAAGGTAATTACAATTTCTTTTTAAGACAGTATTAAACATAAATTAATATTAGATAATATTATATAATGAATTACATTGCTAAAGCAGTGACCAACAAATGTTTGGCCTTAAACTCTTTGTGAACAAAAACCACTGCAATGCAAGCGACCCTGTGAAGTGTGCATAAGCATTGCAGTAGTGTGAACTCTAATACAAGCATGCTAACATGCTGACAGTGACTAGTGCTAATATGTTAATGTTCAGTCAGTTTAATATTACCACAGTTAGCACATTACCATAGGACACAAACAAAAAAAATACATTTTAATGTACAGATTTTGCCAATTTATCTGTGCAAGTATTTAAATCAAAACAAGCATATAAGTTGATATGTGGATAAAACATTCACCATCACCCATACCTTGTGTTAGGTTGTGGAAACACTGTGTTGACAGAACCAACAGTGAAAAGACGTGTGTTTGTGTTTCTATTTTGTTGTATTTGCATCCCAATTTAACAATTTTGTGCCAAACCAAATCCAAACCTGCGTCTCAAAAACAAATCAGATATATTGACATGCAGCATTATTGATAATTTAATGGAGGGTTTCTGCTGATGTAGAGGGAAAGTTAGCAAAACAATTAGGCACAGACATCACCTCTCCTTTGTCTCATAATTGAATTTACTTTTTCCAGCTTCAGCTTAATCTAAGGTGATTTTAAGGCTGACTGAGCAGGAGGTTGTAAGTTTGCGTTAGGCTGACACTAAGGATCGATGAAGAGATGAGATTTTGACATGAGCTGCAGGAGGGTCATGATTATGGAGGTCAAAGGTTAGAGCAATAAGAGCTGATGGAGGTTTGTGAGGCAAAGTTGATCATAGTTGACTTCTGATGGTGGAGATTGAGAGTGCCAATGTGGTAGCCAATGTGTCTAATTTCTATAGGTTTTCTCAATTCAGTATCTTTAAAAATAAAGAATAAAAATATGAAAGGGAAAAACTCAAGTAACACAGGAACACTCTCTGTTGATATGTCCTTTTTCAAAATTGAGAAATATTTTCGCAGTGACTTTCCTTTTAGTTCTATTCTGTTCTTAAAGGTTGGTGCAAGATAATTAAGATAAATGAGTGATGGCTAAGTCGCCATTTAAAAGTCTGATTTCCCTTTATACTACAAATGGAAATACTCTACACATGAAAGTTTCAAAAAAATCATCAGTATTACAAAAATTACTTCATATCACCTTATTTAAAAACAAAAGAGTGTTGCACCTCTCATTTACAGTCAGTCTCCCGATTCAAAACTGAGCTGTGCAAGATAAATCTATGTACAGGATTCAAATGACTGAAAGAAAGTCACAGATGCATGAAACCTTTCTGGCCAAAAGTGTAGCAAGATTGAGCTGATATTTCTGACTCAGTGTCATCTGTTACATGATAGTGCTAGATATGATCCTACCGTGTGAAAGGTTTAAATTTAGAGCATGAAAACCAGAGTTTGATGAGTTACGACTGGACCAACATTACAGATTTGCATTAAACTGTTTTTCACCTTATTTTGTTTGTGGGTTTCCCATAGAATATTACAGCCATAGCAAACTAATGTAAGCAGGTTAGTATTATTCCAATGAAAATGACTAAAAACAAGGTTAGAAAATAATTTTTTTATCAAATGAAAATTGCTCAGGTTAGAGCAATGGGAATGATTCTGCCTATTTTAACAAGTCAACCGATAAAGTAATTGCTCAGACTTTTAGTATCAACTTACCAGTGCAGTCACTATTATTACACAGTGGAAAAGAGCCAAGGAACCAATTCCGTGTACAAACAACATGATGTATTTTCAACTGCCGACCTAAACAGGATGTGCAAATCAGATCATCTTGTTCTCCTCATTTAAGGAAACTGCATCCCAGAATTAGAGACTGTTCTTCTCTGGTTTCCCATCAGTGCTTCTTTTGTTTCAAAAAATTTATAATTGTTTCAGTGATCAGATGGCTGCTTGGATTGTCTTGAGCTTTGACATCCATTTTATCAGCGCCTCCTTTCTGCTATTAATCCTCGTGGCTGATTGAACATCCCGAATCATGTTTGAGGGATTTTCTTTTCTGAGTGCAGTGAGAGGTGATTCCTGCAGGGGAGGGAGAAAGGAGAGCACTGTAGAAGGAATCTCCTCCTTCTAGAGTTCTTGGGACTGTTGTGTATCAGAAATGGGTTGTCCTCCATTGGCTGTGGCTTCCATCTCACTTAACTCTTTGCGCTCCTCAGCCCTGTCATCTTCTCTTTATATCTTTATTTATATACACTATATGTTTCTTATTTCATGATGCCACCGCTAGACAAAGTCCACTTTTGACCTTTTGATAATTACATATATATTGATTATACTGTATATGTATTTGTTTAAGGATTCTGTACATGGACCTATTTTGTTTTTTATCCACTACAGTACATCATACTGCACGACAAGCCTGTTATTAATATATTCTCTCCTTATAAATAGATGTATGATTTAATAGATTTTGATCCCATGGCACGAGACCAACTTTTTCTTTCCAGTTCCCATCCATGGGAAATTTTACAGGGGTGATATAAACCAGATTGGCACTGCCTAATCTGTACAAATTAGATTGCATTTATAAGATTGAGTGCTGACCTCCTTGAACTAACAAGTGATCTTGTGATTTTGATTGTGTGTACTTGTATGTCCGTCATTCATCGCAAACTAAAATAACAGTGGACCTTCTTCTAAAAGACCATAACTGTCTAGTCTTCAGCCTCTTATGGGTCATGTATTATGCTGGTGGCTATCCCAGCTGGCTACAAACTACACCCAGAAGAGACGCCAGCTCGTCGCAGGGCCACACACAGACAACCACTCTTGCTCACACTCACACCTATAGGCCAGACATGACACATGCAGAGACAAACAATCACTCACATAAGGTATTTCAACCACTTCATGACAAGCTTCTACTGTGTAGAAGCTTGGTGAAGCTGTGACCTGTTGCAACTGTAATGCATACCCAGCATTTCTGGGGTGTCTTTGCTCAATGATCATAAACAAAGCCTGCCGTTCTTTAATATTCCCGGATTACAGTGTATCCTGCAGCTTCCCGTTTCAGTCTCACCATAAGTTTTATGAATTTTGTACAATGAATGTAAAGGTGAATGAATGAAAGAAAGGTATTTTGGTTGCTCATATTTCACATTTTAATATAAAAAAAAACAAAAATAAAACATATTGTATGAATAGTAACCAAAAAAGGACTGGGCTGAAGCAAATTGCTTATATAAGCCCACCCTGGTTAACATAACTTAATCACAACAACAAAATCAACTTTCATTTGGTTTTTAACAACATTCACATAAATTGAATTATTCCCCACTGTCCATTAACTTCAAATCATCAAATTTACAAACATTTATAACCATTAGTCCGTTCTCTGTAACCAAAACATTGTTTACAGTTATGTTTATTGCTCCAAATAACAAGTCACCAAACCCACATTTAGAGCCTTCTCGTGTGTTTTGAAGTGTTTTAAGTGGTAATGTGGCAAAAGATTAATTAAATTTGGCAAAAATAACTTTAATTTGGTTTTATTGAGAAAATCTTCTGTATTGCAAACGACTGATAAATAGCAGACAGTATTTTCCCAGTCAACCTATTTTACGGGTGAATGTTTTCGCTTACAGTCAACAATAGCTTGACTGACTTTTATTTTGAAAAGCGAATTGGTGACGTCATCACAAAGCAGGAAGTGCAGCTCCTCCACCAATGTGACAGGGGGTTCGCTGCTCCCTTCAGACCTATTTTAGCTTATTTATCCGTCTGGAAGGTGTTGTTTTCCAAAGGTAAGGGCTTCCCCAGCAGTAGGACACATGTTTCGGGCTCTGGTCTCCACTCACACGTACCTCAGCTGACTAAAACTGTTTTATTGACACTGGTTGTGTGGCTGAAGGGCATGCTGTGGCCCAAGGTGCTGAAGACCATCCGTCCCCGCTTTCTGGCTGTGACATCAGGGAGACTCCTGGCCTCGACGGAACCCGTCCATCCGTCGACTTCATGCGGGCTGTACACGCCGTGGAAGAGCCCTCCTGTCCGGCCGCTGCGGCTCTGCTCCGCCCTACTTGCCGGACACAACAAGTGGTCAAAGGTGAAGAACATCAAGGGTCCTAAAGATCTGGAGAGGAACAAGTTGTTCTCGAGGTTTGCCTGGATGATAAAGGTAGCAGTCAAAGGTAACGCGGGAAAAACTGAAGGAGGGGATTTATTCACAATAGATGATTTTCTCGCCACTCGTGGCTGATGTTAATTTTTTCTCTGCAGAGAGTGGACCCAACCCAGACTTTAATGTACATTTAGCCCGGGTACTGGAGCAGTGCAAAGCCAAGAACATGCCCAAAGGGTCCATTGACACAGCCATCAAGAAAGCTGTAAGCTGACACTGCCTCATGCAAATAAGTGGGGGGAAAAATATATAAAATAAATTAAAAAGTAACTTAACAATTTTGTCTGTTTGAATATAATTATTTACTATGATACATCGTCCATTTATCTCATTCATGTTTTTGTGTTTGTTCTCCATATGACAGAGCAAACCATTGTCGCAGGCCTTGTTTATCGCTCGCGGGCCTGGAGGATATCTGGTCATCATAGAAGTCTTGACTGACAACATCTCGCTCTGCCACGTCGAAATCAAGAGACTGCTGAACAGGAACGGGTTAGGACTATCTTCCTTTAACCTTACTCTGTTATGATCGTCAGCCATTGACGGTTAACTTACACTTTATTGCCAAAAGTATTTCCTCAGTTATCCAAATTATGAAATCAGGATGTCTCAGGCGCTTCATTGGCCACAGGTGTATAAAGTCAAGCATCTAAGCATGCCAATGTCTTCTGCAAGCATTTGTAAAAGAATTGGTCACAAGGTGGAACAACTGGGATCAACAGAGGTCGGACAGAACAACCAGTGTCTGACCTCACCCTTCTGAAAGAATGGTCAAAAGTTCCTATAAGTAAACCTTACGAAAAGCCTTCCTAGAAGAGATGAAGCTGTTACAGCTGCAAAGGATAGATTGGCTTTATAGTAAGTCGCCTGGTTCATTTGTATATGAAGGATGGTGCACGGATGATTTTGACAATACTGTGTAGTTATGGATCATTTCTATGGAGTTTATTGTTCTGAACATTTTACATGTTAATTGCCAAAACAAAATTCATTTACTATTTAATGGATATTGATATGTAGAATTCTTAAAAGTGTATATCAGAAATCCAGTAATTTCAATGTAGATCATTTTCTGAGTAATGCAGAAGAAGAAAGCAGTGGTTGTTGTCATATGGGGATAACTGTTTGTGCTGTTGCCATTGTACATGTGGTATTATCCACTAGATGTCTCTGTTTAAAAAACGATGTCTTCACCAAGAGGCCAAAAGCAAATTTCAACAATGAAGCTGTGGCGCTTTAATAGCATCTGCACGGTCTTAATTTAAGGCTTTCATTGAATTAAAAAAAAAAATCTTTAATACAAAACCTGTTGACTTTTTTACTAGCAGCTGCATGTCATTTTTAAAAGTAGGAAATAATCAAAATTAACCAGTGAAGTTATTCGTATGATTTAATGTAGAATTATGTTTTTACCCAGAAATGCAAATCTCTATTCATCCACAGAGCAAAGCTGACTGAGGGAGCTCATCACTTCTTTACTCAGAAGGGGGTGGTGGTGGTACCAGCACAGAACATCTCAATGGAGCGAGCTTTGGAGTTGGCCATTGAGGTGGGGGCTGAAGATGTCCAAGAGACTGAGGATGAAGAAGGGCAGCCCCAAATGCAGGTCAGACAGGAAAAAGCAGCTTGTCTAGTGAGATTTGGGCAGCATGCGTTATTATATATACAAATAATAATTGCATCAGTGATGGAAACAATGCATGTGCTCAGACATCCTGTGTGTGGAAGTTTAGCTTTGAATAAAAACATGACATCAATATTTCAGATAGTGAATTTTTATTCAATTCACGATCCAACTGTGTCCAAGCTCCACAGTTGTTTTTCTTTCAGTCCCATCTTCACAGATATCCAGTGTGAGGTTTCTGAGCTACGTTATTAATGCCAGTATATTAATAAACAGTATTTGGCATAACCAATAACTTTTAAAAATAAGAACAAAGACGACCCAAAAATCCACCCTTGCTCTCCTGGAATGCTTGATAGACTCTGTATCTCACCATTCCCTGAAAGTTTTAGTCTAATTTATTAAATTCATTCAAAGGGGAAGTATTAAATCTGAAACTTGAAGCATTCAGATGACATTAATCTTTACCAAGGCATCTGAATTTTTCCTATCATAGAATTGTATCTAAAAACAATCATCCAATAATAGTTTGACCCTCATAAAATGACCCCTAGACCTTTGAAACAAAGCCAATGAATATGATAGCACATTTTTATTTTTATTAGTTTGATCATCATTCAAGATAAACTGTAGAATGCTTAATAGGGCTATGTAATAGTTTCAACCGTACCACTAATAATTTGATCTGTGTCTCTCTCCTCAGTTCATTTGTGACACGAAGGGCATGGGGAAGGTAAAGACTTCACTGCAGGATTTGGGGATGCAGATAACATCATCTGAGTTGGAGTATTTTGCCAATACCCTCGTATCTTTGGACCAGGATCATCGGGATGCTGCTTCAGCACTAATAGAAGCCCTCAGTGAAAATGCAGATATATGTCGAATATGGGACAACATCCAGGCAAACAGCTGAGTCGGCCTTCTGGGCGCTTGGTGGACAATAAATACAATAAATACATTTTATTTCTGTAGTTTCTGCACAAGTCAACCACCCCGTGAGAATAAATGTGTGGGAAAATGTGTTAATAACCTCCCTCAGCTTTTCTTTTATGAATAAAAATCATAATTTGGGTCTGATATAGATTTTCCACTAAAAGACCAATAAAATGATATCTACTGTTTTTTCATCATGACCCAGAATTTTTGCCTTGAAAATATTTCCTGTTGACTAGATGACTAAGTACTTGGAGAGGAGGTTCTAAAATCAATCTTGTCTTGAAGATAGATTTAAAGACAGAAACCCTCCAGCAAAAAATGTAGAATGTTAAGATTGAAATGAACAAAAGGTAAAATACTTTTTCTTACAACAATCTGCTTTGGTGACCTGTCAAATATTTTCTCTTCTTGAAAAATGTCCACAAAAAGCTTTTAAAAAACCCCCCCATTAAACATTAAAAGAAGACATCATTGATGGTTATAGCTGAAGGACATTTTGAATCAAAGGTCATTGCTACATTATTGTTGTGTCAATGTTGTTGTCAATATAATCCCACATTAACAGAATACATGCAATGTATTGAGCGAGTAATGTACCTTTAGCTTTTACATCAGTGCAAGTAAGTCACATTGTGAACTAGATTTTAGACTCCAGTTAAAAAGCCCAGCTGCGTACGTTGAACATGAAATTTGACGTGAACAGGGAATTCCAAAGTAATGGCTTGGAGCCCATTTGCTGCAATACTCTTCATCGATTTTCCTGTCACTTCTGCTCAGTTACAGCATGGTATCGATTGTTTTCCCGTGATGGTGAATGTTGCACGACATGCGAGCTGCAGGCCAGTCCTATGCCTGTGTCAGAGTGAAGAGTTCAACACTGATGTCTGAATGAAAGAAGTGTGTTTTGGGTTTTTTTTTACCCCAAATATGAACTGGGAATTATATTTTTTAACAGCATTTTGAAGAATGGATATATGATCCATGACTCTTGATTGTTCAAGACTACAAGGGATCTGATACCCTGGATTCAAATCAGGTATGCTTTATTTATTTATTTAGACTCTGACCAATGACAGGAGTGAGGTTTTTCTTTTACTCCTTCCATCACAACCCAGCAATACTGAGTCAAGTAGTGAGTATTTTTTCGGAGGGGCACTGTTAGATTGACATTCTGGGAAGTCGGACCAGAGGGGAATTGGTTTGGAGGGGTAGCTGGAGGTTATAGTAAACATTGAGAAGTTGGTTTTTTTTATGCAACCATTATTAAAGGAAAGTCAAGAGTTCTAAAAATTTCAGAGAAAAAAAAGTCATGGGTTTGTGCATTCTCTTCAGGCTAAATTTAAATAATCAACATGCCTTTCCAATCACCTGTAGGCCAGCAGAGCTCCATGTCTGACTCTGAACCTATGAGGAATGTGGGACCATCCAGCAGGGGCCCCGAATGTCGTTCACCTCCGACTCCCAGGTTGGAGCTTCTCAGTCCCTCAAAGGTGAAGGAACGCTCTCAGAACGTCACAGAGAAGGTCACACAGGTACGGGAGCCCAGAACCATGTGGGTTCTGGCTGAATTAGAACCACATAATCCCATTTAAGAACCAGGTCTCTCATCTCCAAATGCCAAGCAAGAAGTCTAAAATTACAATTTGAAAATTACTGTATTCAAAATTTTCAATATTTTTTAAATGGTTGGAGAAAATCGTTCATCCCTAGTTTTGTTTCTGGCAAACAGAGACTGTTACTTCAACAACATCATGGAAAGAGTCCTTCAAACATAGACAATTTTGTCAAACACCAAATCATTTCTGTTCAACAAAAATGTACACTATAAGGTATACTCCAATTTACATTTTTACAACAAACAGCTGTTTTCTTGTATACAAATATTTAAAGACCTTATGTGTTTAGGCTTTAAAGACCACAAGATAGTCACTGCTGATATTTTTAAAAGTCTTACACGGGACTGTGGCTTATCAACCCGCTGGTGGAAAAATCAGTATGTGGTTTGGTGGCTGGATGTAAAGCGTACTTTCACATTGAACCACAGTTCAATTCAAAGCCGCTGCTGCTGCTGCCTGAGCCCAGGGGCTCGGCATTCTGCATCACTGCCTCTGCAGGATGGTGCAAAGGAAGCGATCACAATGACCCGTGACCTTCCTGATAGATCACTCTCCAACTACTATGTCTATAAATCGATCCCTATTTCTACCTGATAGGTATATATTTTTCAGTGAGATCTATCAGGGTAGTAAATATTCATTTGAAATTATGCTAAAGTTAACATGAGGACTGTGGCAGCACAAAGTTATGTGACTGACTGTGACCGTGACGCCCCACTCATTGTTATAGACCTCTAGTCCACAAGCAGCCTGCACTCGGTAGCCTGTGCTTGTTTGATTACAGCGCAACTACAGAATTGTTTTCGCCTCTCCTCAAGGATTTTTATATAATATTAATGTCTGGGTGCATCAAAGCTGTGCAAGGACGATCAAGGATCTGTTGGATCTAAAGGGTTGAACCAGAGCGTTCGGTCTCCATCAAGAACAATATGTCTTCTGGAAAGGTCCGTCGGTCAACTGTGGTTCAGGGAGAAGCACTTCTGAAAATGTTGCTGTTTGTTTCGGGAGATGATCTATTACAATCATGTAACAGATTGAAATTTAGGTTTTCCCTAAACAAAGTTAACGTTCAAAGGAAATTTTCACGTGTGATAATCCATTTAAACTAAAGCATTCTTTTTGTTTAGGTACTCTCTTTGGAGTCAGATGTACTTCCTGAGTATAAACTTCAGTCTTCAGAGACAAGATGGTGGATCTTGCTTCACTACAGCCCCTTCAAAGCATTTTGGGACTGGATTATTCTCATCCTTGTTCTCTACACAGCTGTTTTCACTCCGTACTCAGCCACCTTCCTCTTGGACGAACACGGGGATTTACGTCAAAGGCGCTGTGGCTACACGTGTAACCCTCTGAACGTGGCAGACCTCATGGTGGATGTGCTGTTTATTGTGGACATAATCATCAACTTTCGGACGACGTACGTGGACCAAAATGACGAGGTGGTCACACAGCCAAGCCGGATAGCCAAGCATTATATCAAAGGCTGGTTTCCAATAGATCTGTTTGCAGCCATCCCTTTTGACCTCCTTATTTTTAGATCTGGATCTGATGAGGTAAGAATTCTTTCTCTCTGTTCATTGTCAGCTGAAGATTCCACATTATTTTGCTTATTCCAATATGATCCTTATCTTGATATAATTGGAGTGTCATTTTTTTCATTAACTTCTCCAAAGTTGTTTTACATTCCATAAAGACTTCCCTAACTAACTTGCTCTCCCCCTTTGTTACCGGATACCACAGATGGCCACCTTAACCAGCCTCCTGAAAACAGCTCGGCTGCTGCGATTGGTCCGCGTGGCAAGAAAGCTGGATCGATATTCTGAATATGGTGCTGCTGTCCTCTTCCTCCTGATGTGCACCTTTGTGCTCATTGCACATTGGCTCGCCTGCATCTGGTATGCTATCGGCTTTGTAGAGAGGCCGTACACAGAGACCGGTTGGTTGGACAACTTGGCTGAACAGCTGGGAAAGACGTACAATGACAGCGACTCCTCCTCTGGTCCATCGGTCAAAGACAAGTACGTCACTGCGCTTTACTTCACTTTAAGCAGCTTGACGAGCGTCGGCTTTGGTAACGTCTCTCCAAACACCAACTCAGAGAAGATCTTCTCCATCTGCGTCATGGTCATTGGATGTGAGTTGAAAAATAGTACAAGGCTTGGGGTGGATGGATTTGAAACACATGCTTCATTTAAAAAAACAAGAATAAATCTCCAAAGTCAGTGTGTGGACAGTCAACTTCAATAATTAATTGAAGGAGGAGTTGTTCTTTATTCTCTTTTGTGTTAAGACAAAACAGCAAGCAAATGTTGGAGTAAAATACAGTACATGTAACATTTTCAGCAAATGTAAACCTCCACTTTTTGATTGATTAATATGCAGATCGTAAATTAGAAACGATATTGTTATGAACTATGTTCTCATTACTTCTTTCATCTCAGCCCTCATGTATGCCAGTATATTTGGAAATGTGTCAGCAATCATCCAGCGGCTATACTCTGGTACAACCCGCTACCACACCCAGATGCTACGAGTCAAAGAGTTCATCAGATTCCACCAGATCCCAGGAAGCCTTCGCCAAAGGTTGGAGGAGTATTTTCAGCATGCCTGGTCCTACACAAATGGCATCGACATGAACGCTGTAAGGAAAAGGGACATGATTTAGTGCTAACTTGCAGCTCCTGCCAAGGTTGTCCAGTATTTTTGTTTTGTGTCTTATCTCTAATATGTAGAACAATCTTGTTGTCTCATATTCAGGTGTTGAAGGGGTTTCCAGGATCTTTGCAGGCAGACATCTGTTTGCACCTGAACAGATCTCTGCTGCAGAACTGCAAGGCTTTCCATGGAGGCAGTCAAGCCTGTTTGCGTGCTTTGAGTATGAGGTTCAAGACCGTCCATGCTCCTCCAGGAGATATTTTGATCCATTATGGAGACATCCTGGACTCGCTCTTCTTCATCTCACGAGGTTCCATTCAAGTCATAAGGGATGATGTGGTGGTTGCCATATTAGGTGAAGTCAGTTTGGCTGTCTCATAACTGCTCCAAAAGCATACTTCAATAAACATCATCCATATGTGTAAAAACATTGATGCTCTTGCAGAAAAGAATAACATCTTTGGGGAGTCCATCCATCTGTATGATGAACCAGGGAAGGCCAATGCAGATGTCCACACCATCACCTACTGTGATCTGCACCGGATCCTAAGGGACGATCTATTGGAGGTCCTTGACATCTACCCCAGCTTTGCAGACAACTTCTGGAGAAACCTGGAGATAACTTTTGACCTGAGAGATGTAGGTTGGCAGAGAGCTATGGAATGTAGTCATCTGTATTGTACGAGTTGCAAATATTTTTCTCATCAAGTCACGAAAAAAGATTGTTAGTTATACTAGGAAAGCATATACTAGGAAAGCATATGTCTATATTCATGACACGTAGACACAAACGAATATTAGACAGCAAGGAGTCCTTGAATTGAACTATTGCTAGCATTTAAAGTATTGATAATTTTATAATTTAATAAAGACATGATGTCTCCAGCAGAACTAATTCTTTAAGAGCTATTTGTGGTATGGTATTTGTAACTATTATACTAGGTAAGAACTTTAATTCTATCCTGTTTTTCCTCTTTTAATCAGTCTGATCAAAGTCCGCCAATAATAACAGCTGATAATTGTGGTGATGAGTGTGATTGTCGCCACAAGCCAAGACACAGAATACACACCATGGACTGCCGGAACAGACCAGGTGACACATCCAGAATATCATTCAAACAAGCTGCCACACTGGGGTTAAAATGAAGTTAATGAACTGAATGCTCATCTCTGAACAGATGGAATTGATCATGAAGACTCGTACCCGCTTCAGTCCTTTCATCATTGTCATCCATCTTCTCAACCCCACTGGGACGACTGCTGTAGCTGCGGATCTCCCTGTTCCCAGTCGAGTGAAGACCTGGCAAAGCCTCTTTCACACAGTGCAAAAGTAGAGCTTTACCCTCCAGAGGAAAACAGACGGGACTACTCCCCGTCTGTGGTGCAGCTTCTGAATCCGAGTGGTTCCTCAGCAGGAAGGGAAGCTATGTTGGATGTCAACCACCAAGGTAGAGGATAGGTTTTACCTGAGGTCTGTTGTGGAAACACAGGACAGTTTGATGAAGTAATGGTGTTGATGGCGTACGGTGGATTGAGGCTTAAAAAATATTTCACATTTGTAAGTTCAGTTTTAGCATGTCTTGATATTTCAATTCTATATTTTTTGAATGTGCCAGGAATGTATCGATACTGGCCAGACCGACAGTCACAGAAGTTTTCCAGTCGTGCGTGGCGGTCTTCCTCGTGCCACCCTCCCCCATTTACAGAAGAACGACCCAGTGAGCTGGAGTCTCGACTTGAGGTTTTACACTCGCAGCTTAATAGGTGAGTTTTATGATGCCCTGTATGGAGAGGAATGCAAAATTTAAGTAGAGTAATTCATCATTATTTGTCTTTGTAGTTGTCATATTGTTAGTCTGGATCTTATTGTTCGATTGCCTAATTAATTTTATTCACCGGATTCCTCAGGTTGGAGACTCGAATGACGGCTGACATCAACGTTATTCTCCAGCTCCTCCAGAGGCAGATCGCTCCTGTACCTCCTGCTTACTGCACCGTATCATCTAACACCCTCCCCACTGACTCACCTGGTCTGTATGGAGCTGGGACACAAGTGCTGCACAGCATGTACCCCATTTCCCCCATGCAGATGGACAATCGGGTTCCAACACAGGTATAGTATAATTGTAAATAATAGAGTGAATGATCTTTGCATGCATTTGCTTAAATCGATGCAAATGTCTGATTTCTTTACTACAGAGCTCTGCTCAGACTGAACTTCAAGTCACCAAAAAGTCCCAAGAATCCTTGTCCAGTGGCATCCATGTGACTGTGGCGTCAGACGATATCATGTTCACGACCCCAGACGCCGACATACGTCAAGGGTCGACTCCACAGCTGCCTCAGCCGTCAGTCAAAGCCTGCCTCATGGAGAACCAGAGAGCGAGCGGCAGCCTCCGCTACCCTTCGCTGCCAGGGAACCTGGACATCAGCTCAGGACTGGTGGAGATCCAGAAGCATCTCTCAGACCCAGTGCTGCCTGTGGTTTGATGGTCACAATAAAAAGTCACCCTGACAACCAGACTGACTTTTCAAGTGGTAATACAGACTTTCTGAAGGAGCCGAATGACTAGGGCAACGTTCAGGTATAATTACACAAAATCAGAAACTGGAATACAAGGGTTTCCATTTCATTGTCTTATGGTCATCGTATAAAACAGGTCATACTCAGTCAAGACACTTATAACACATTTATCATGGTCTTTAGTGACATTTGTTCTTTGTGAAGGTTTAAGAGTGCATACATTTTCTTTACATTTCATCATTATATATTTTTGTTCTGTTATCCATCCATCCATCCATCCATTTCTATCAAGAGACTAGGCAGGTGTTATGGATATTTTTTTGATATTTTTTATCACTGCTATTATTGCATCAGATATGGTGATTGGTGCCATTCTTATCAAATGTCATCTGTTGGTTAACTTTTGTTAATACAAACACAGAAAAAGGGAAATGGAATGCTCTATCCAAAAGCTTAAAAAAACCCATCCATCAGATCTTTATAAAGCTCAGTTATTACACTTTCATGCACATAATCTGTAACATAAACATATTTCTAATCTCTAAATATAAAGGTTTTGGTTTCTTTGCCACAGATGGTAATTTCCTGCAATCAAGTCCAGCAAAAAATTATTTCAACCCTTAAACACCTTTAAAAAAACCCTCCTTTGTAGAATTTTTATCTATCATATAAATAAGATGTGTGAATTGGTAATTTAACCATTTCTTGCGTGAACTTTTAATGATGGACACCAAAAACCACACCAAACAATGACCCAATCAGTATTGATTACTGCTGTAATCTTCCTCCTCATGAACTGGCACATCCTCCTGATGTCATCCTGTGGGATGATTGTGATGATTCTGGGTCATTACACATGATCAAACAGGGCACACACTGTCTGTGGTTGTGTCTGGTTACATGGTGGCCTGTCTGGTACACCAACCAGCTCTGGCATTATTGTAGATCCATCAGTTTGTTCCTGGTCTACAAGCCCTTTCACAGAGGCAGGTTACTTTCAGGAGGAAGTGGACATTAGGGGCTATTTGTCTTTTAGGTATTTCACTAAAACGTGCCGACAAATAATCTGCTCACATAAAGATTTACAACCAATTCAAAAAGAAGGAGAAGTGAAAAGAGAAAAAAGGAGCGGTGCTTTTGAAACTCATCAATAGTAAACAGTAGGATCTCAATGAATAAACAATTAAAATTGTCAGTGCTCTCTGGTGCATAAATGATGTCATAGTGGATTTATTTTCCAAATTACAGTAAACATATCTCTTTGATGTCTTTACTGCATTTTCTGACTTATTATTGACTGGCGTAACCGACACACAACTAAAAAAGAAGGAAATAATGCCTCAAAATTCCAAGTAAAGTAGATTCATATTATGAAACCTTTAAGTTATTAAAGCTATAGTTTTCTCAGCCTTGAATCATTTACACTATGTTATTTCATGACTTTCTTTTAGTTAATCCACTTATTACAGGTTACAAAGTGGACTTGATGTGGTTCTGGAAAAAAGTAATCACCCATCATAAGACCACACAGAAGCACCTGCAGGAGGTAAAAAGAGTGGCTAGCTTGTCTTTGACGTTCCGTTCTAACCCTGATGTCACAGCAGGGGCTCACAGGATGTAATTTCTTTTCTTGGTTGTTTGATAAAAAAAAAAAAGTCTATAAAGCAGGGGTCTTTATGATGTACCTAAGGCAGTATTTTCTCAGTATTATGAAACTGGAAAAAAACTGGGATTTTCGCCATTTAATTTCTAACAGTGAACCTGTTTGTTAGATTCTTATCAATTTGTTCATAAATCATCTCATTGTGAAATAATTTAATTTGTTGTCTAAATGTATGTATGGGAAATTGTTCTGTAAAGGAATGCATATATGTAATAGAATAAAGTGACTAAATAAAACATTACATGAATAAAATAAGTACATATTCTATAATTTAAATTGGTCGTTGGGGATGATTTAATGCGCCGCCATTGAAAAGCTTTCACCAATCTGCAGAAACATGAATACAATAGAAGCAGGAGTTGCGACTACATTACAGCCACTCAGACTCTGAGGATTTCCAGGCAGATATTACTGATGACAGAGATTGAATCAGGCAGGGTGGGGACCCACTGGGCATTATTGATCGTTTCCTTTGTTGTTCAGGCCATCATGGAGTCCTCATTAGCCCACGGCATCTGCGGGATGGCCCAGATTGGAGCCTGGTGGTCCTGTACTGGACAGATTTGGGGAGGATGTTGGGTTTGAATTTGTTTATGTATTTATGTATTTGTTTATGTATTTGTTTATGTTTTATCCTGGACTAAACCAGATCCTGATTCCAGTATGTGCTTGATTTTAATTTACTCCTACTGCAGTAAATAATAGTATTTACTGAAGTTATATTCAGGCTTATATCTAAACAATGTGCTCTTATTTACCAACAAGTAACAATATATTTCTAGATAAATCAGATTTTTTTGGATATTTCCTTCAGAGCAAACTCATGATCCCCACCTCCATAGAAAGGACTTGTCTGGGTGAGGCGGTGACATAACACAATACTACAGCAAACACACTAAAGGGTGTGCCATTTACAAGGCATGACCTATAATACTCAGGAATGGGATTTCAGTGATTATACATTCCTTTAGTTGCATGAATTTAATTCATTTTTTACATTTTCATCTGCAATTGGTTATTTTTACTAATTTTTTTTTTTCATTTTTCCAATGAAGTCATGAATAGAAAGGAGAATCTTTTTTAGCAGTGCTGGTAAGCAGCATTAAAAATCTGCTATTGATAGCAGTAACAATGGCCAGTGACAGTGAACATGAAGGTAGCACTTGCTTCCTTCAGAATACCACTCTTGACTGAAATAGTTCATCTTACCCGGTAAACTCTCATTAAACTCTGGTAATACTCAGGATGCAAATGTTTGTCCATTAGCAATGACAGATCTGACAGTTTGTTGTCATCGTTCACACTTTGTGGTTGGAAACAGTGACAGTGTGTGTGTGTGTGTGTGTGTGTGTGTGTGTGTATACTGTGTATATATATATATATATATATATATATATATATATATATATATATATATATATATATATATATATATATATATATATATATATATATATATACGGAGCCAGTAGGTCGTACTCCGCTTCAATATATACAGTGTATATATATATATATATATATATATATATATATATATATATATATATATATATATATATTTATATATTTATTTATATTTTATCAGTTGTGTGGATTGCTGTTGACTTGAGAAAGCTCTCCACAGCTCTGTGTGTGATTTCTATGTGTAAGTTGACATCTGTGACTTTGAGTGAAAAAGAAATGATTAGTAAGTTACATGCCTCAGATATCCACGACTCTCAGTGTGAATCCTACACAACGTCGTCATTATCTTCATATTTAAGTGAATCAGAGATGTCAACTGAATGATTTTAGGGTGTGTGCACTCAACTAAACACACAAAGCTGTATATCTTAGTCACTCTCTGTTCACACCCTTGTCAGTTCTGTGGGTCAGCTCGTTTCCATTTTTTATGCAATTTGCAAAACTTCATCTGACACCAAGTGTGTGATTGACTCTTGCGCTGCATGACTTTTAACTGCTCACAGGGATGCTTCAGTCTTATCGTGTGAGAAAGCCTTCAGGTACTTCATGAAGAGGTATGTCCTTACCAGCAATTCAATTTCAAAAGAAAACACTTTCTGAATAAAAACTGAAATTCTTCTTACAAAATAAATGTTGGCTTTTTTATATTTTTTTACCAAAAATGTTCCTCATTCTTGCAGCATTTCTTCCCTCAGGTCCATCATCCTCTGAAGTCCTCAACGTCAGAATGATTCTCCAGAAACATCTTCGTTCCAACTATCTGCCCAATAGCTCTGCCACATCTGGCTTCGTCTTAGAGACATTTGATTTTAACACCTGTAATGACTTTTATGTAAGTCAGGTGATTTGGGCTCTTTTCACAATGCTGTGCTTTGTTTTTGGTTTTCCTCCTTGCGTAGTTATCCTCTGGAGGATGTTGAAGATACACCTCAGAGGGACTCCCTTATTGCCACACAGCTTTCTCATGCTGAACCTCTCCATCATGGATTTTCTCTTCTTGTCCTTCATTCCACTTGGAATATTAAATCAGTACATCTTTAAGAACAGGTTAATCGAAGCAAGTTGGAACACCACCTATGCATTTAGTACATGTGGGAGACCCCTCATGATGGCTTGCATTTGTCTGGACTGTCACCTGGCTGTGGTTCATCCCATCATCTACCACAAGACAAAAAATCTCACTCCCAGAGTTGTGTTAGTGTGCATTGTTTGGGCTTTTACACTTGCATTTGGCATCACTTACTTTCTTTATTACAAGGCGTTCCTCTCGTACTTTGCCATAATTCCATTTTTGATATCACTTTTGATAATTGCCGTCTGCGATTCCTGCATTTTCCATACACTGTTAAAGTCTGACCCCGGCAGAAACAGCGTCCACCCACAGAAACAAAGAGCTGTTCAGACACTCATCAACAGCCTAGTGGTGTCAGTGATTTCTTACCTTCCCCCAGTAATTGTGATATTATATGGGGTAACCAAAGCTCATGATTTAAGTGCTTTTATGTGTAACTTTGCTATCCCATTAACTCTTACTACCACTCTGGGATCTACTGTCATGCCTTGGCTCCACCTAAAACATGAAAATAAACTGGATTGTTTGAAGATCAGTAATGCAAGGATTCTAAATTGTTATAAAACAATATGCTGCAGAGACCAGAAAATAGCTGTGCTTTCAAAGATGTCATCATATCTGACACGTCAGACGTGAGTTCCTATCAGAGTGACTCTTGGCATGAGACTGCCTGCTGTCATTATTAATGTTATGTTATTGTTGTATGTGTGGTTTTTCATGAGAAACTTTAAATGAAACACGTATGGAGATTATTTGAACAATTGTACCTTTTGTTCTACTCATTATTTCAAGTTATAGCTTATACTATTGTAATTCCAAGAACCATATTCCCTATCCTTTTTTTTTTTTTTTAGTTTACACTACTCGGCCCTATGTTTGTAATTTTATTGTTTTGTACAGTAAAAAATTAAGATAAAAATAAAGTTGCGATGTTAATGTTGTCAGCCTGTTCAGAAATAAATAGTTAAAAGTCTGAAAAAGTAAAACCGATCTGAGCATGAATGTGGATTCTGGATCACATAATGTGATTTAATAAAAAGTTTATTAAACTATTCATTTTGTCAAAACATATGGACAAACTCTTCATTCGTATATGATGATCACACACACACACACACACACACACACACACACACACACACACACACACACACACACACACACACACACACACACACACAGAGAGAGAGAGAGAGAGAGAGAGAGAGAGAGAGAGAGAGAGAGAGAGAGAAAGAGAGAGAGAGAGAGAGAGAGAGAGATTCTGTTCTGTGCAGTTTGGATGTTGTCTGTCTTTCTTGTGGCCCCGTAATAAACTGGCATTTGGTCTGGGATGTACCCCACCTTTTGGTGGGTTAGGGTTAGGCTGTCGATTATGATCATCTCATCTTTTTGTAGCAACAAACCCTTTTTTTCCGTGATAGATTTGCATGGTGCCCTTCGTGACTGATCGATTACACATGTAAATACTGGAGGCAGACAGATCATCTTTCATGACATTTGTGGCAGTGCAGGTGCAAGCAAATCATTTCTGCCTGCATTCTGTGATGCTGCACATAAGCTGGAAAATGTAAAAATGTGTTTGGAAAGTTTTGTTACATAAATTCTATTTGAATCTTAACTTCACACAAATGATTCAGTGATTATTTAGGTGGTTATGGTGTTGGTAGCACTCCTGCAATGTAATGTCTTTCACAAGCATTAAAACATAAGTGGTAGTTAAGGTTAGACATCAATGCTGCTCCATCTGATGCAATTAGTGAATTTAATTTTTTTAACATCAGAAAAGTCACCATTGTGGTATTCTCCAAATATTTTGTAGAAAAAGCTGTTCTTTACTTCCAAAAGTTCCAGTTTCACTACTGATAGTTTTAATTTAACTCTGGACGAAGAAATATGATTTGAGGATGACAGAATGAAGCCATGTGGTGATTGGCTGTAAATTTGTAATGAGGTAAAAGAGACTCACCAGTAAGAGGTCTTGGGAATCAAGCTGAATATTCATAGCACTAATAAAGATTCTTTTGTTTACTTTGGGACTTCATAATCTATGTTGTTTTTTTTGTTTTATTTTTGTCTACTGTATTTTCTTTATTTTGGATTTAAATTAGAGATCTTAGATCAGATATTTTCTCCTGTATGTTAAGGCGACAAAAGCATGGTTATCATTGTAATGGAGGCAACTTCTTAAATCTCACCTATTTTTCCATTATTTTTATTTTCTCATACATTTTAATGTTCCTGTAAATTCCAGTGTAGCTAGTGAAATGTAATGTAATGCACATTTTGCATCTTTTTTATTTTCCTGTTAAAATCACAAAACTAACAGAAATTATTAGAGGTTAACTCGTTTAGAACTTTACACACATTCTCTTTTGCATGTTACACCAAACAGCAGGGGCCCCGCAAACTGCCCAGGTTCCCCAAATAGAGCAGAGACATGATTATACTCCCTGCAGTCGGGGTTATCAGGATCGGCGTTGCTAACAAGCACTCATACACCTTTCTGTCATGAATAATCAGATCCCCGAGGACGTATGCCAGCAATGGGGGAACGTATGAGATGAAGGTCATGATCATACTGTTGATGATGATCTGAAGAGCCCTTTTCTTCCTGGGGTGGAGGATTCCCCCTGACGGGTGAGACTTCTTCAAAGTCTGGAGGATGGACACATCACAGATTAAGATGATCGGCAGGGCTATGGCATACAGAAGCATCGCCCAGGAACTGTGGTTCAGCTCATCAAAGACTACGGACAGGGCTCCTTGAGCCAATGTGAGGGTCCATACTGTAACAGCCATAAGGACCCGGGGAGTCAACCCCCTCCTGGTGCGGTAGGTGACAGGATGGACCACAGCCAGGTAGCAGTCCAGACAAATACATGCCGTTAGAAGAGGACGTCCAACCAGGTTCAAGGAATACAGGAAATTGGTCAACATTTCAATAAACTTGAAGTGCCACACGAGGAAGTTGCACAGTTTAAAAGGGACGAAACACAGGAAGACCAAGTCCATGATGGTGAGATTGAGCATGAAAAACACGTTGGGGGTGATGGGGGCTCCTGGTTGTTGTCTCTGAAACAGCTCCCATAGAACAGCAAAACATGCAGGACATCCAATCAGAGAGAAGAGAGCGCTAAGAGTGGCCCAGATAATTATACCTGTAATCATGTCACCACAGCGTTCAAACACGTCCTCTGAAGACTCACTGAGGTTGAAGGTTAGATTCTGAGTCACAGGGAGAAGCATCTCTTACCAGCGATCACAATTCGATTGGCCCCAGAGGAATCAATAATTATCTTTTCCTGAAATGAAACAGGGAACTCTGCTCATGAAGCAATACAAAGTGGATGTGAAATGTCTCAGGTATTTTTATACTTTGTGAAGAAGCCAATTTGTTTATTTCATGAGATGTAGAATTTGAATATGCAAGTGACACTGAGGATAATTTTTCAGTCTTGATTTGGATAGATATTCTGAGAGTTTGCGTTTCATGGGTTCATGTATTATTGAAAGCACAAGTGGAAGGAAAGATTAATTGAGTCATCAGATTTTAATCTGCTAATCTGTGTTAAAATAAAATGTTATCTTTCATTGTGGAGGTTGATGTTAAAGATCAAGGTGCTCATCCAGATCAGTCAACCAAGCTCTCCAGATGCCATGTTTTCTACGGGGAGATTCCTATTTTTGGTGCTTCGTCAGATATTATTGGGCTTAGCATCAGACACACACACACACACACACACACACACACACACACACACACACACACACACACACACACACACACACACACACAATGAAAAATCACAACTGAATAAACATCCATTGTTCCGTTAGGAGTGGCCAGAGCGACATAATCTCAGTATATTTTTGAAATATAAAAATATCAAATAATATCAAAACTATATTTAAAGAATGAAAGGACCAAAAATGCAATATGAAAAAAAATTACAATAATTCAAAACGATACATGTTCTTTCTTTCTGTTCTTGAAAATACATGGTCGCAGTTCCATTTATTGTCACTAGATGGCAGAGGAGGTTTGCTGTAAACAACCTATTGTGATTTACAGTAAAATCTATTTATAGCTGAACTTGAACAAACACTTTAGACATTTTAATTCTGGTGTCATTAAATAAATATAATAATTTAGGTAAATCCAGGACTGTCTGAGTTTTATAACCTTGAATCATAATAGTTCAAGACTGTAAAATCTGTCTGGCACATTTCGTACTAAACCTGTTTTTCCTGTAAACTACGGTGGCCCTTCAGATGCAAAAAACGCAGTACACAATATTTCACAAAAGAAAAGTACAAAAATTAACAAACCAGAGATATGTTAGGAAACAGATCAAACTTAATAGTGACTGATTTTTCTGTCTTATGTGCTACTTGATGCAATGTCAGTATTTATTTTTTTGTTTCTAGAAATAATCTTTGTATGCTTTTTAGTGTTTCATTTTATTGTTATCATGGTCCTGCCTTCTATTGCTGGTGTTTTAGTGTTTTCTTTAAATATCTTGTCTTATTTTTTCGAGTTGTTCTTTTTGTTGTTGTAATTTTGTCATGTCATGTATTTAACATATATATATATTGTATTTATGTGTATTTGTTTAGATTTTTCACCTCGCCGTGAGTGTAAATAAAAGAGGCTTTGTTAGAAGCAGAAAGATCCTTATTTTCATCCCACAAAAAGATTTTTAAAAAAGATGTTAAAAATGTGGTTATGGGTTTTATATATTTTAATGACACACATAACATAGGCATAACAATTCCATATAAAAATGACCATTTCTTCATAATTTTTTTTCTCATGTATTTACTCCCCCTACCCCCATAGTAGAGCAACTGGTCACAATTTGTTCAATCAAATTAGCTACCAAAGTGATTTTTAATATATTTACAACATTTACATTATGGGACTTACTGACCAAAAAGAAAAAAATGCATTCAAAAATTCCCAATAAAATTAATATTAATGTCACAATCAAATAAACTGGAAGGTAAAAATTATTCACAGAAAAGTACAAAAGATATATTTTCTTCCAAACAGGTTTTTCATTTTATAAAACCATTAACACAATTCTGTTGGTCAACTATTCCTTCCTTCCTCTTGGGTTTTATTCTGGAGGGAAAAATGTAGCTTCTTCCTTCGGACTTTTAAGGCACATGAGTACATGTTTCACAAACTCAGAAAACAGGCCTCAATTTCATTCACTTCAAGTGATCTACAATTTAACAGGCCCAACGTGCATTCATTATTTAGATTTACCTGGTTCCAATCAGAAACTGGAATTTGCCCAATAGCACTTCAAGAAGAGAATGGCAGGAGCTTCCTAATGTAACCATAAACCACTAAGCCACCAGCCACCGCAGGTGTCAGTCCTCAGGCTCTGTACTGGTCTAGTGCAACTGAACGGTTTAATGTCAAAACTGTCAAAGAAACAAGACAAACCAGACAAAGGACATAGATTTTAAAGAGGACAGCAGATCCGCACCTCATCTGTGAGATTTCTGTCATGTCTCAGCTAAGGGACACACTTGAAACAACAATTTGCACTAAAGTGTAAACATAAGCACATTAATCATGATTGTGCATGATTGGTGGTCTATAATATCCAGGAGGACAACAATGGGTACATCTGTGAGCTGATTTATCGCTAATATAAGCATATAAATACTTTGCAACTCCAGCAAAGGTACCGGTAATCTTCATGTTCATAGCAATTTTCTCAAATTTACCCACAACTTTTATATTTCCAATGACTAAATATTACTGAGCAACATAATCGATCAGGCCATGCACTATTAGATTTCAGGTGAGTAATCACAAGCTTTGCTGTGTTTTTTTAACTTTCAAAATATCACAAAGCAAACACACATTTCTGACACTCTGCTATATGAATCACATCACTCAATATTTCCATTAAAAAATTGTTAGCGTATACCAAGTGAGGGTATTAACATCTAAAAAAACCCTTTCAAAAGCTTCTCAACCCGTATGAAGACATCAGGACGACAGACCCAAATACGCTAAAAATAAAGATAGCCCAGTGGCAGGGGGTGAAGGGGGTGGGGGGAGTTTAACATATTGCCTTTGAACTGTTTCAAAACTCCTTCAGGTTCTCTAGATCCAAACCTGAAGTCAAGTGCTTTTGCAGAATTTTAAATCCACTGCCGAAGAAAAGCATTTCTCCCTTTTCCAAGCTGTGACATCAGTCACTGGGATGTTGGGAGTTGGGAGAGCATTGACTTTCAAACAAAGACATGAAGGTCAAACAATGGCTCCATTGACTGGCGTCTGACCTCCCCACGGCCCAGCACCAGTTAGCATGAAAAAAAAAAAAAAAAAAAACCTTCAAAACACATGCCATTGATTATTAACTGGGATGCCAGTGTGTTCTTGCTGGGCGGAATTTGAACTATGCATTGATTATCTAAACTGAGTAGGGCAATTTTTTTTTACCTCCTCAGATTCACATTCAGTTCCAGTGTGTAACTCATCGCTAACATTTTGCACAAACACTAACAGTGCAGCTCTTCTTCTGACCGAAGGTAGCAAACATCTGTACATACATGCAAATTCTTCACTTCTTTAGGAATGCACTCACTAACAGCTTGTGGTGCTTTCTTATATAGTGAAAGGCTCCTAAAAGTAATGGTTCATTGTGACAACACCAGCCTGTGAGGGGAGGGAGGGGGTGCATATAAAGCACCCTGATATTATGCACATTATCTCCCCAAACCCCTGATACATTTCCTCTAACATAGCTACCAGAACACACATTTAAGGTTGTTTGCATCTTTAAAAGTCTGCTAGTACCTCAAACCTCCTCTGCCAAACCAAAAAGTAAAAGCAGCTACACACACCAACAAAAACATCCATCAGTGTGACACAATGCCCCTCCCTGTCTTCTCCATATAGGAAGTCTTTCTTCTAGAGAGCATGTTCACTGGCCAGATGGGATGCAGGGCCTTCTCTGGCCAAAACAAAATGGCTTTGAGTGTGGTGAAGACCCCCATCAGGTCAGAGGCTTACCAGAATACTAAACATCACCTCCAATGCAGATCATGGAGCACTTTGTCTTGGAGTTCTACATGGTTTTTTTTTACATAGCTGGGCTGCGGTGCATCCCAAAACACACAAGGGAACCAAAGGGAATGCAGAATGACATCAAATGTAGAGAAAACAAAAATGAGATGTAAAAATGAATCTGTGTGTGGAACTGTTTGCTGCTCAAATGTTGGGAGGAAAAACTGCATACAGAAGCTGATAGTTGGTAATTTTGGCACTAACAGTGGCGAGCGAAGGTGGCTTTGAGAGAGACGGGAATACGAATGTTGCCACAAACACCAGATTAACGTGAGCGAGATCTGGATGATTTAGGGACTTCACTTGATATTGAGAACAGACTAACGACCACACGCACATAACATCCTCAACATCAGTAGTCATCTTCCTCCTTGTTGCTCGTTTCCCTCAGCAGAAGACAAACTGTGACTCCTCTTGAGTTCATGGCTTTACTCCCTCAGGTATATCCAGTCCAGGTGTCCGCGAGTCCCAAATACTCTGGGTTTTCTGCTGTGGGGGTCATAAACCCGTTCACATGCCTGGGAACTCCTCCATCCATGTCTTGTGCCTCAGGGCTGTCCATTGCTGGAACGCCGGCTACAGCTTTGCCTTTAGGCACAAGGTCCAGGTAGTAGGGGTTGTCAAAGGCTGGAGAGGTGGAGGTGTTCACAGGGACCAGGTATCCTGGGTTTTCCACACTGTGACCGGAGCTCAGGCCATTGGGGACTCGTCTTTCTGTTCTGGAGCCTTTGCGAGGCAATGTAGTGGGCCGCTCAGGGACCCCCGGCCTGAAATTCTGAATCTCCTGGTTGACGTATTCTAAAAACATAGTAGAAAATTCAAACATTCTGAGTTTCTGTCATAAAACCCTTAATTTTAATGTTTTATAGAGAGTCAAGAGGGGAATAAATGTCTCACTCACCTGGCATGGCGCGATTTTGATTGTGTCCGTGAGTCCGCCTGGGTAGTGAGTGATGAAGGTTTTGAGGATGAGAGAAACCGTTCGGTCCGTCTGTTTCCAGGTCACACTGACTCCCATTGGAGTAGGTGGGGTCTTTGCAGTAGCGCCCAGGACTGGCAGGGGGCAATGAGGGGTCATCTGAAGGTCCATCCAAGAAAACATTATCAGACTGGCCTCCTGCTGAGGGGCTACGGTCCAGTGTTGGGTACTGAGAAGTCCACAGGCCATTGGAGGTGCTGGCTCCTAATGGTAGTGTAGGGTACTGGCTTCGGCTTAGAGTGCTCAGTGAGGAGTACATACTCCGGGGGCCGTTGATTACAGAGGGCTCCACATCTAAGCCCTGATCTCTGCTCTGCAGGAGGGACAGGAGGTATAGATGTGAAATAACAAAGACAGGTTGAGTTCAGCTACTTAAATGTGACCACGTCCAAACAGACAGGACAATAATAAGCAGTCTACAAATCATATTGTATTTTGAAATTAAATTTAGCTTAGAATGAAAGCCATCAAAAAAATCAATAAACAACTCCTATTGAGACACTTTAGGGTTAGTTATGTAGCAGTAAGGTAAAACAGTAATAAACTCAAAACATTTCATCAAACAGTGTCTACGGTTGTTAGCAGCCTTTTGGATATGCTACTGGACATGAGCCAAATGTTCAAGACACCATTTTAACAATAACATCTTCTTAGTGTAGCTTGTCAATGTGCTAACATTTGTTCTTAGCATTTAAAACAAAGCAGGTATTTCACAATAAACCTCAAAGTCAGGGGTAATTGAAATTTTGAAGTAGGGAGGGAAAGCTCACACATGAGAGAGTGTGAATCTCTTGCTTGGATTTGAACAGCTAAGACCAATAAAACCTCAAAATAAGAACAGTCAGAGTGAGAACTGTATTTCCCACTGACCCTGTATGACTGGTGTCTGGATGGCCCATTGGATGGAGCCCCTTCTCCCTGAGTCCTGGGGAAGGCGTTTGGCTGAGGAACCAAATACTTCTCAGCATCCAGCAGTTCCCTCATGTTGTTCCCTTCCTCTTCCAGGAGCATCCGGTAGAACCTACTGTCCACCGGGCTGGACAAACTCATTTGGTCATCATTCTGTGACAGAAAGATAAGAACATGGACGAGAAACAATAACATAAATTGGTCTCCAGGGATGCATTACAGGGCAATCAGGCCAACAGTAACATGATGCAATGTGCACGACATGAATTAAAACATTTCCAACATGAAACACGCAAACCTGAATGACTACATAACGGGGAGGATCTCTGGCCATGGCACTGAAATCATTCACCAGATCTTTGAACCGTGGCCGGCTGTCTGGGTCAATCATCCAACCTGTGACCAAACAGAAGATCATCACATCAATCAATCATCTTCAAGACTACCAACCAACCAGCAGCTCTGTCAGGGACAAATAAAGGCAGCTATAAAAACACAAGGTTGCAATGAACACTGATTGCTCTAGTTTTTGAAGGACTTTAAGTGAATTGTAATTCATTCATCTTGCTGTATTTCTAAATTCAGGCATTACTGACATTTGACCATAATCATGTAGACATCAATGGTGCAGATGAGAGGCTGGGGAAGCCGTTCTCCTTCCTCTAAAACATCTGGGATTTCTCTGGCTGGGATCATGTCGTAGGGTTTAGCGCCAAATGTCATCAGCTCCCACACGGTTACCCCTGACAAAAAAAAGGCACAATTAACATCAACACTTTGATTCTGTATAAAAATATCCAAGAAAATGAAATTTTAAAAATTAAGTTATTAAAAAAAAAGATGACAGTGTCTGTTTCTGTGACAGAAACCACTCTGTTGTTCTTTAACAACTAAAAGAACATCAGAGTACTCATTATCTCATTAACATTCAATGGCCAGGGAGTCTGGCAGCTATATGAAATTAATTAAATAAGAGTATCTGGGGCCTTTAAACCTGGCTTACACCTTATAGTACGTGATATTAGAAACTCAGCAATGTCAAATGCCAATAGTTACTTTTTGTTTATTAAATGTAATATCTTTTCAGCTTTGACTGGTACTGACCGTAGCTCCACACGTCACTCTGATGAGTGAACTTCCGGTGCAGAATTGACTCGAGGGCCATCCACTTAATCGGGACCTGGAAACGCAGAGAACTCTGAATTCAGCATTATGCTCCATCACAGTGTTATATAAAGAAAAAAAAAATCCTGCATTTTCACCGAAATTTAATGGAAATCTCCTAATCTGTATCTCACTTCACCACTTTTTTGTGGACATCAATTACATGTTTTTTGTTTAACTAGGACAAATGCTGGAAAAACTCTTTTCTAGCAATATGAAAGAAATCAGGAAAAAATTTCTTAATTTTATTTTTCCAGATCTACTTCTAACCCTAACCCATGCACTACCCTTCCAGTGTTTTCATCCTTGCGTCTTTGACGCACATTTTCTGACAGGGATGCAGAGAGCATGCATCCCTGGGACGCAAGCTTTAAATGCACTTCGGTTCAACAAAAATATTCAGTTTCTCCCTTTCTCCACTTAAAATTTGAACTCGGAAATCACCATTATGTTTTGATCTCGCGCAAGTTTCTCGTCACGAGACTCAACTGCCTGATTCTGTCTTATTAAAATCGACCACCGGTAACACGACGTCTGCTCGTTTTACGTGCTGCAGTCAGAGCGAAGAGTTAGTTAGACCCTCCAGAGCAACATAAGCTGTCGCTTATGCTTGGAGAGTCCTGTTGGGTTTCTCTCTCTGTTAAAGCCCTTTGAAATGTCTGCTGATGTGATTAAGCGCTATAAAAACAAAGGTTGATTGATTGATTATCACCATACCTACGAAAAAGATGCAAATTTTGGGAGGAAAAACCAAGTAACAATGAGTAACAAAAGTTAATGAAAAAAAGAGAGAGATATTACTGATAGATATTATTGAAATGTGTGTGGAGAAGGCTCTGTCAGCTTGGTGCAGTGTGCAAAGGAGAATATATAAATTAAAGGCAAAGAAAACTGTTGAGTGAAAAGCAAATGTGAAAAAAAAAAACTATTACATCTTTCTTTATTTCTAAAACAGTTTTTTTTAAATTACTACCAGGCTTTAGCATTTTGATAAAACTTCAATATAATTTTACTCTTCTTTCTTTTTACTTAAACACTTATGTTATTAATAAAAACTTTAAAATTAACAGTTTGTTTAGTTTTTATATTATACTATTGGCAAAACTCAATCCTTGCGTACGCTTCTAGTGTATATAACTTTATTGGTGTAAAATGAACTCTGCCCTTCCACCAAATTCTGGTGAAATCTGCTGGATAATATATCTTAACACAAATGCACCAGTGCTGCTGTCCAGCAGTCACGGCCCTGCCTTACCTTCCCTCCATCAGCGTGGTATTCAGTCTCATCTATATCAAGCAGACGGGCCAGACCGAAGTCGGTGATCTTCACATGGTTCGGGTTCCTCACCAGAACATTGCGGGCAGCCAGGTCTCTGTGGACCAGCCGAACATCCTCCAGGTAACTCATTCCCTAGACACACACACACACACACACATTTTCAACCATTTTCAGACTCTGTTTTGCTGAGATTCTATAATTACAAGTATCAGTAGATATGCACCTAAACCAATGAGGCAAAAATGACTTGTTTTGTTTAAATACCTTAGCGATTTGGACACACCAGTTGAGGAGATACTGAGAGCCGATGCGATCTTTGTTCTCCCTGACGTAGTCAAGGAGGCAGCCGAATGGCATCAGCTGAGTGACCAGCTGCACCGTGGAGGTCAGACATATACCCAGCAAACGACACACATAGGGACTGGCTACTCCCGCCATCACATAAGCCTCCTGAGGAAGATGAAGGCTATTTGTTAAGTGGTTGTTAACTATCTTTATTATGATATACTGTACATGAGTGTATCTGACTTCGACTCACATCTAGGATCTCTTTGTTGGCTCTTGGCGAAGTGTTCTCTCGCAATACCTTAATGGCTACTGGAATTTTTACATTTTCCCCGTCAGGTGCCCACACTCCCTGAAAGAATTCAAATACTTAATATAAAATGATGTAAAGCTAAACATTTAAATGAGCCCATACTACAACATTGTGAGAGAAAGGTCACATACCTTGTATACAGTTCCAAACGCCCCTGCACCCAAGACCCTGAGCTTTTTCAATTCAGTTTCCTTCAGGATGCGCATCTGAGCTTGATTGGGCGATGCACCACTGGGTGTTAGAGGCTCCACCAGCTATCCAAAAGAAGCAGTCAGACTTAGCAAGTCTTTTCACCAGATGATGTAAACATCAGTGTTTTTTAGCCAACCTCATGTTCTTGCAGGATCCTCCTCATTGTCTCCTTCCTCTTCAGCTTCTTTTGTCTTCTCAGGTAGAAGACCAGCAGAGCCAGGAGGATGAAGAAGAGCACCACACCACCCACTGCAGCTGCAATGGTCGTACCTGGTCTATACAGAGAAATTAATGTTCAGCATAGTTATGATTCCTTCAAAAAAGGTTGAATTTGTTCAATTTCATCCAGAGGAACTAAATGGATATATAGGAGTAAAAAGTATCTCACCCTGTCCTAGTATCAACTGGACAACCTCTGTTATCCATCACGGTGCAACTGAAGCAGAGAGAGAGATGATTGTGAACACATTCTCATTTTGTATGCAGTGTCACTACGCTTCTGTGTCTGCGACATCTACTCACGACAGTGTGCAATTAACGTTGCATGGTAGACAGTGTCCTGTATCATTACTGTACTTCCACACTGTCTGTTGATCCTCCTTCACACCGCTGGGACAATGATCCACGCAAAAGTCACCATCCTGAAATTTTAGACACTCTGCACAATGATCTGCACCCTGAAGTCAGAGAACATTTACAAAATTACAAAAGGTAGTTATCCAAATTATTTTTTCATTTGATATAATGTATTTATTTTTTTAATGTAATTTTTTACTAATCGCAGCTATCCAACCAACACATTCTAGAGAGAAAGCAGCCATGAATAATTCATTGTTTACTCAATCAGTTATTATTTCTGCAGTTTTTTTGATAATCTTGATATTTTGATAATTTTTTAATAATAATAATATTTATATTATTTCTATGATAAAAGCTTCTTAATTATTTGTTAACTACAAGGATACTACCATGAATGAATGTCATAAATAAAAAAAGTAGTGTTATAGGTAATTACACTGCCGAGTTCTGGCAATAACTAAACATTGCAGGTCTTCTTTGAGCATTCCATCGTAAATTGAAGTAACCACTTTTGTCAGATTAGAAGCTTCATTTATTGCAGCGTCAGAAATCCTGATGGGTTAATACATGGTGGTGTTTTCAGGATTTATTCTGTTGTGACACCACTGAACCTCATCTTACCGGGCCGTAACAGGAGGCAGACCCATTGAGAGGTTGACACTCTGAATGACAGACAACGCATCGAGATCCATCTGCAAATTCACGCACAGATCTGCAACACAAGCATAGCAGGGGTAGAACAAACCATTACATTATTATATTTATTATATATAATATACAATTATATACAGTATGACATTTGTTGGCTGAGTTCAAGCACCTGACGCTTTCATATAGACATACATTTTTAGAAAGTGGGGCCCCAGTTGCCAATGTTAACCTTCCCACATGACCTGCATGGGATAATTTCTCTGAACCATCAAGAGCTGGGAAACAATGTATAGTTAAAAATAACTGTCAATCAAATTCAGTGAAATTAGTGTTTTGACCCTCCTAAACTATATCGTGGCATTGATCAGCTAGCAATCAATTTGGTATCTTTCAAAAAATACTCTCATTTGCTCTTTTTAGATGAGTGATCATGTTCCTCACACTCTTATTGAATATCTTTTTTGGTGTGGCAGAATGTGTTATCCTGCTAATAGAGGGTTGTATTACAATGGGAGCAAAGGTTGTATTTGGTCTAAGTGGGGTGCAGAAGTAGTTAGTCTTATTGCACCCACACAGTATATGTCATACCAAAGTCAATCTCAATACAGCACAAAGAAAATCTACTCAGTAACATTACATGTACTTGCGTTAAAATTATCTAATGAAATCATTTAGTTGTGCCAATCACACATCAGTTGCCAAACCAGTCAATGCTACATTAAATCATGTGCTGTTGGCATGATTACTTCCATTTTATTATCCTGGAGGACGACTCAGTAACTATAAAGCAGTGTTTACTGTATTCCTTGGAGCACTATCAGGTAGCTTTTTATTGATATAGCACAGGCACACCCACACAAATGCAAAAACATACAACCCGTACCCCTGATAGATGTCGCACTGCTCCACACACTCAGTGCCACGTTGGAAAGCACTGCAGGACACACACTGGCTGGGCCCTGGACCCCAGCAGCCCCCCTCACACAGTGGGTGACATATATGCCCCTCTGCCTCTGAAAACACACA
The DNA here is from genome assembly GCF_040054535.1 of Antennarius striatus. Lineage (NCBI taxonomy): Eukaryota > Metazoa > Chordata > Actinopteri > Lophiiformes > Antennariidae > Antennarius > Antennarius striatus. The sequence goes on along the minus strand of NC_090796.1, from coordinate 9,782,333 downwards.
TGGAAGCACACGTTTAAACCGGATTTACTGAGGCATGTTTGAAATTATGCAAAACTAAGTATGTACAATGCACAAATAATTCTAAATTAAATTTGCAGATAGATTCTGGTCAGAAGAATAAATAAAATAAAATCCTTTATCTAACCATAGTATTAAAGATGGATAGATACTGCGGACAGGTAACAAAACTGTCTAAGTACAACCCAGTAACTTTAGTGGACCTCAACATTGCTTTGTTCACTTACCACAGATCTGGGGGTCCTGGTTTTTGCTGACAATGCGATGGGGTCCCTGTGTGGGATGAAGGAGACCCTCCCAGGGCAGAGAACTGGTGTAGCACAGTTGGGAGTTGTTGTGCAGCAGGACTAAACCTCCACTGACACTTCGTAGTGAACGCAACCCAAGAGACTGGATGTGCAGATTCTGGACTGCAAGTGAAAAAACACCCCTGAACAGAATAAAAGTTAGTGAAAAACAAATTAATAATGAGTAGTGCAATAAAAAAGTCAAGACAAAAATACCAAATGTCAAAAACAAAATTCCCCTTGAAAAAATCAAATTAACAATATAAAACAATATAAACAATATATATTAAACACAAAGTAAATCAGAGAAACAGAAAATTTAACTAACACCAAGAAGCAACAAAACTTATACAAACACAGACCAGTTATTAATGCCAGAACATAAGTGTTCATTTCACTTTATTCCTTATTATATATGCCACATGACACATCTACTGTCCCACTGACATTTACTCTTAGCCAGGATGGCATGTGGTGGACGTTAGAGCACTGTTGTTGGCTAATAATTACCCTTTATAACCCTGAAAGCGAAAACAAGTGCCTTAACTGACAGAGAACAAATAACAAAACAAAACTATACCTGTAAGATTTTCTGTGGCACATTAAACTGAACCAAAGGCCAAAATCATAAAGGTGAAAAAAAAACTTAATGGTAGCGGGAAGGAGTTATGATTTTACTTCAAGACAACAATATGGACACAAGAAGGTTGGGTTAATATGGTGGAATGCGGAGAAAACTAAAAGACAGACAAAGTATGACGGGACATGGGTAATGCAGAAAGTTTCAATATCTTACTTGTAGAGCATCTTGCCTCTGATCACCTTCAGGTTCTCAAACACACTCAGATTAGTCCACTCATCTGGCCAGGCATCAATATATAAATAACCTGCATGTCAAAATTAGGCATTGTAATGCAGGTGACATAGTAATATTTGTACATCAAGATTCTGTGCACTTTTTATGGAACTCTTGTGAGAACTGGGGTGATTGCATTTGCAACATGTCAGAATCAAATGTAGTTTCAAAGAGTGAGTAGCCTGGTTCTCTCTCTTCAATGCTCAGTACCTGTAATCTCCTCTAGATTCTTAAAGGCTCTCAGCTGCTCCAGGGTTAGGCCTGATGTGTTGCTCACAAGGTCCCTGGAAAAAGGCACCACAAGATCAAAACTGGAAACTAATACAACTCCTACTTGTGAAAACTCGAACAGGCCGATAACAGTTTCCAGGTGACGGCAAAACAAAATCTTGCAACAATTGTTGATCACAGGCGTGTATCACCAAAACAAACAGGTAAGCACTCCACTTGATAACCATGTTTTACTTGGAACTGCCTCATGCCAGATTAAGAAAGTCATTCATTTCCTCTTTAAACCTGCCGTTAGCTTTCGGAATCATGTGGTTTTTATCTGAAGTGTAGGAGCTATCAATAAAAATAAAATGTTCTATGATGGTGGATAAAAATGTAGTTGCTTCTTCCTGGGTGATTACTGAACCTCTTTACAAACTGAAGTGCAGCAAGATGTGAAAATACTTTCAGGATTATTTTCTACTCATGTTTCTGTATTCATGGAAGCAACCTGCACTGAGAAATCTTATCTCAGATCGGTATTTACATTTCACACTTTGTGTGTGTGTGTGTGTGTGTGTGTGTGTGTGTGTGTGTGTGTGTGTGTGTGTGTGTGTGTGTGTGTGTGTGTGTGTGTGTGTGTGTGTGTGTGTGTGTGTGTGTGTGTGTGTGTGTGTGTGTGTGTGTGTAGGCATGGGCAAAATAATCTAGGATTTGCATTTCACGATCAGATGGGTTCATGGAGGCCTGTCCATCAGACATTAAAGAAAAGGGGTGACTCTTGTAATCAATATATTTAATATATTTAATTAATAGTTAATTGATACATATATTGTATATTATTACGGTGCATAAATATAGACATTCACTCTAAACCGTTATTTTTTGACTATGACATTTCAGTTAAACAATGACAAGAAGACAATGCACAAAAGAAATATTTTTCTATTTGAGATAAAAAACAAGGTGAGGGTGTAAAACACTTATTTCTTAGCATAAATTACATATGACTGAAGTAATCTAACAGCATCTCCTTGATTTATACTGACAGTTACTGCAAGTTCCGTCAGAGAGAGAGGACGGAAGTCTGCAAACTCAACTGCTTCATCTGCGAAAATGTCTCCCTTTGTCATGTGAGACAGATTTGTATTGGCCATGGTGGTTGTTACACTCTGAAGAGAACTTCCATGATCACTCATTCTTTTCTTTTTTTTATTGAGAAATTAATGCCTTTACCTGGTCATTTTAGAAGCACCTGTGTGAGATAAAACAATGTGCATGTTATACTTTTTGTCTCCCTTACCTTGTGAAGCTCTGAGGGAGGAAAGCCAGACTACCAAAAATCTTCTTGCACTTGTTGAACTGCTCCACATTAGAAGAGGTCACCATTGTAATGCCATGGTAATCCATTACTCCGAGGCTGTCAATACCCAGGCCATAACATACTGCAATATGAACCATCACAATATCTTCCAGTCAGCTAAAGTTCAAAATACTCAAAAAACGAAGATATCAATGGTGTAAATAGAATATACTGCATTAAACAAAAAGGGTTAAAAGGGAGACAATGCATTGTATGATCAATAAGGTGATCCACTGTGTCTGGAGTCCCACTCACCAGGCACTATGTTTAACTGAATCATTTAACTGTTTCAAATGAAATCTACACCTCTTAAAGTCTACAACTGAAGTATGATTATTTAAATTATCTAAATTTACCTATCCTGATTAAGGAGACAAACCTTAGCTGTAACAACAACATACTGAAGAAACAGGTTAGTTCACTTTGCACCATTGTTATTATATGATGCACGAGAGCATCAGTAAGGGCAGCATAAATTATCAGCTGGAGCACCAAGTCATGCACATGCAGAACGCACAACAATAATTATGGAACATTTATGATCCTTAATGTTATATTCTTTTTTCCATATAACTAGTGCACGCAATCAGTGTGCTTATTACAAATTAATATGCTTACTGCACACTAAATGACATGAGAGTCAGTGTCTCCCAGACTATATCCACTTTTGTCTCCTAAAAAGGACTTCTTTTTGTTTGACATCTTATAAAATCTTAGTTTGATTATTTTCCTCCTTTTGGGAATGTGTTCTATTAAACTGCAACTTAAAGGCATTTTGTTGTTTGCTAGCAGACTGACGTGACAAGGAGGTACCTCCATGCAAAATGGGGTGAATGGAGATGAGTTGTTTCCCCTCTAGGGTGTCAGGGATTAATTGCAGTCTGTCTCTGTTGTTGAAATGGGTATTTATTTGAGTTATGGAGTCATTTTCCAATTAGCATGAACTAGTCTGGTCATCCTTTGTCCTTTCTCCTTGTGTCTCTTTGTGTTTAAAATCACTCAGATCACATTTTCAACCCAGTCTCAAGTGAACAACAATGGCATATGTTCATCTGATCAGATGTGTGCACTAGCAGACAGCTGAAAAGGCCAAAAGACACAATCCCCACCTTTTGGACAGTCTCCTTCACACTTCTCACATTTCTGTGTCTCACTTCCATCCGGATGGGTGATGGTAACTTCCTGGGTGGCTATAGGACAGACCAAGGTGCAAGCCACATCCATAGGGAGATAGTTATCTGAAAACGTGGAGAAAAAATTTTGAAAGGGCATTTCATCAACCTTTGCAGCAAATGGGAAGAATTATTTAGGTATGATGGAATGGGAACGATGGAGATATATATATATAAAGGCTCTCACAAGGACATGTCTTGACACAGGTGGCTCCAAAGTTGAACTTCTTGTTTGGGTTGGGTTTGGTCTGAAAGGTGACGGGGTCGTAGATGGTGGGTTGAGGACAGTTCTCATTACACACACCGCTGTCGTTGAAGTGACGGCAGGCCTGAAGCCAAAAGGAAGGAGGAAACATGTTTTTCCAGAAATGACAAAGATGTGTCTGACAGAAGGAATACACTGAAGATCACAAACACAGCGAACATCAGACAAATGTGTGTGTCTGTGTGTAACTTGTACCAGACAGTCTGAGTCTTTTGGTCCGGTACATCCTGCAGCACACTGCATGTGACAGCAATCATTGGGAAGAGGACCTTTACACCGCCGACAGCCGGACGCACATTTAATACGGGTCACTTTGAACAAAGAAAACATCAAATATTCAGCTGCCGGTCACCTGCTGCAGACTTTTTCACTGAAAACAGTGATCAGGTCTACACATATTAACTCACAGGCCTGGCAGTCCTGATCAGTTTCTCCCCAGCAGCTTTTGCCACATACAGAGGAACAATCTGGACCTGTATAAAAAGAAACCCCAGAAATATCACAAGGAGAGAAAGAAAACTACAAGTCTACAATTATGCAAGTGTTTCTGTAGGCTGTAAGAGATACAAGTGTAATTAGACCCAGCTAACTGCCTGTTAGATAGCCAAATAGCTTTGGAGAGCCCCTATCCCAACATCTCTCCAATGTCTGAATGGGGCGGGGGGGTGGGGGGATTCTGTAATTTCCCAAAACCAGCAATCAAAATTTACACCCACTCAAGAGAATGAACAATCCATCTCATTAGCAGTCAAGATATTTCACCCATGACCACAAATCTAACCCTCATGGTGGCACAAGAGTCAGGAGATCATCAAATTCTGTTAGTATCTGTTAATAATAGTATCTGTGTCCATTTAATCCACACAACAGAAATATTACTAACACATCCAGCCTTGACAACAGACTGCTACTCTTTTTAACAACTTCTAATACATTTGCATAAGTTTTTATTGCAAACGGTGAAAAAAGTTCATGTTGGTTTCACACACGTCACTTTGCTTTTACTTGTGCTTATTTGACAGTATATTTACCGTTTCAACATTACAATGAGTCAGTGGGGTACTCACAATTAGAGGCCCGAGGCTGCAGTCGATGCCTCTTGGCATGGATGTTATTCTCGTCCAAAGTGTCCCTCCAAACAATTTCCTGGGGGTCTGGGAAGCACAGATGGGGGTTGCCCCAAATATACACCCCACCCAACAGGATCTCTGTACAGAAGATGACACATACTGTTACAGAGACGCTGATGACAGGCATCACGCTGCTGGGCCTAAGCAGCAAATCTGGCCTCTTGTGTTTTAGTATCTGACCTGTGAGGCTACGAAGCCGGAGAGTCTGGAGCCCCCGTCCACTCATCGTGTTATCTAGCGCAGCCAAGGCGTAGCTGGAGTTGTACAACTGGCTGCCTCTAATGATCCGAAGGCTGTCTAAAGGCACCAGACTCACCGACACATGGGCTACGAGCACATAGCCCTGCACTTCCACGATACCCTGAGGAAAAGGTGAAGACACACAAAAGCATGAGACGATTGTAACAACAGATATAAAAACAAGAGTATAAAATCTGATAAAACATCTGAACAAACATAACAGAACACTCATATTATCTTTACTACTTCATTTATTATAACATACTAATTGTGTCACGACTGCACTAGGTTTCCATGCAAACACTTTCTTTTCCTCTTCAAGGAACAGAAACATTGGTCTCCTCTTTGAAATGTAATATTCTTGGTTTCTCTTTCTTAACAGAAACTTTTTCACCTGTAGGAAGGAGAGGTCAGGGGTCCCATGAAGGTGTGTAATCTCCAGGTTGCCGTGAACAACCTGGCATCCTGTGTAGAGCAGCCTCAACGTTTCATAATGATTTTCCAGGCTGGAAGGCAGGGCCAGCTTCATTTCTGTACCCAGGCACACTACAGCACAGAAAAAACACAACCAACTTTATTCTGCTTGTTAAAAACCTCTACTTTGTTCTAAATTCTTTCTGAGTTACGGATCATGGCGTTAAATCTGTTTGCGAAATAATTTGGAAGGCAGCTATTATCAGTAGAAAAATAAAATTATCAGTAAAATAGTTGCTTTCACTTCTGGGTCTTTAGAGGGAAATGTGCTCAATTGACTGGTGTGTGAGTTTCTTTCAAGTGTGTGAAATCTGAAGGATCACATTCAAGGATCAAAGAGAAACCAAAGCAGTTAGAAGTGTAATCAAACTTGCAGGGGTCCCACAGGAACATTATTTGTTCTCAGCAGCACCTCGACTAGATTGAAGTCACTAAGCTGCAATAGAAAATAACTTTACTTGAACAGCAACATAAAAGCAAATGTTTTGAATGGCCTATTTTAAATCTGTTTTCATATATAAGGCACACTGGATTATAAGGGGCTCTGTCAGTTTTTGAGAAAATTAAAGGCTTTTAGGTGCGCCTTATAGTGCAGAAAATACTGTATATATATATATATTCATAATCTACATGCATATATGTACATGTATAACAAAATGACTAATGCTAAAAGACTATGACTTCCATGTGTTCTGACTATAAGTGTTTTAAAGCAGCCTTAAACGGTGACTCTGAAGAATAAACCAGCTGCACTGCCTCGGCCTGTGTGTATGATATATTTTCCACTGGCATACAAGTGCACAGATTCCCCACAGTGGGTCACACACAGCATTATATTCAGGGTCATGCAGCACAACAATTCACGGGGCTTGTCTCACACACATAGCTCCCATGCTTCAGCAGGCAGACGATCCCTCCTCTGCTGGGGTTATAAATGACTTCCTCTGGCTCCTTTCCAACAAGCCTTCAAGAATTAACCCCATGATATCTCTGTCCCTCATTTTGGGGAAGATGGCTGAATGGATTTAGCGTCGATCATTAGAGGAACAGGAAGTGATGTCGGGCAGGACGGGGAGAATGGTTTTCAAGTTACACTTTAACTTAAGGCAAGCTTTTATCACATCGGTGCCTAATGCCACGTGTAACATTTGCCAGCAATGAACAAGCACGCTGAATTTTACATCATAAAGTATTGGGTCATAAGGTGGAATAAATTGCTGCATTAAATTCTGGAGCTACAGAAGCAAATGAGTAATAAACAAACTAGCAAGCAAAAATCCAAACGTCGCTTCTTTAAAGCTTGGGTCAAATATCAAATCAAGATGACGAATCACAGCCTCCATGTCAAACCATGAGGGAAACAGAAAGTTAAAAACAGCTCTAGACATGGGATTAGGTAAATGTGCTGCAACAGAAAGCAGAGCTGAACAGCAACATTCATTTCTTAGAAGAGCATCTAAAGCCAGTTCTCAGCTTCCTCTCCTTTTATTCCCTCGTTGTTCGCTCTCCAAAAGTCTCTCAGCAACGTCTTTGTGTGTGTGTGTGTGTGTGTGTGTATGTGTGTGTGTGTGTGTGTGTGTGTGTGTGTGTGTGTGTGTGTGTGTGTGTGTGTGTCAGTATGGAGACCCCTTTAGCCACACAGCCTACACTGCACTCTCTTTTATCACTATCAGAGCCAACTGTCATGTCACGATCCCTGCCTACCTCCTCATAATTCACTCACTTCTTTTTATTACCTTGTTTCAGAGCCAAGTTAGTTCAGTTCCCACTGAATTCATCCTGACAGACTCAGAGTCCATGACTTGTTCCCAACTCTTTTTTGGGTCCTGGAAAGTGTCATTTCACAGGAATGTGTGTCTTCACATATCTAAAAGATGACACACATGCACCAAGAGAGAAACCAGGTCGTAGTTCACCGTCTGGCTGAACGACCAGTCGGAAGCCTGTGACCCTGGAGGTCATGACATCATCACACGTGCATGCACGCCTATGCACACACACACACACACACACACACACACACACACACACACACACACACACACACACACACGCACAGACAGAATGTGTTAGTGCTGGCTGCTGCACTATGTATCTTGGCAACCTGGCAATGAAAACTTCCACTGGTCAGATCCATCTGCGGTCACCAAGAAGAACGACAGAAAATCTCTCTTTCTCTCTCACCCTCTCCCTCCCTCCTGCTCATTCCATGCTCAATTTAAGTTCTCATTTACGATCTTTTAAACTTTACTCTTAATTTCATGCAACAGTACACACATCTTTGCAGTTAGAATAGTTTACTGAGCAGGGGATTGGAACAAACTGAATTGGTAACTACTCTGATAACTGGCATGCAGTTTTTCAAGCCAAAATGTCCTATGTTTGGTTGTTTCTCAATTTTTGAAGATTTGCTGTTTTTCTTGAAATTTGTAACAGCAAATAAAACCTTTAGTAGAGTTTGAGAAATGTTCAATGTTCATTTTTCACAAATATAATCATGTCATAATCTTGTTTGCCACGTTCCTATCATAATCCATAGTGTTAACATGTGATCTGCATTTTATTTGGTAAATATAAGCTGAGAATAAGAAGCTGAATTGATTGTTCAGTTCCTGAACGTAATAATTATTACGTTCGTGGGAATTTATTACATTTGTGGGATGGTAATAACCCCACAAACGTAATCAAAAATTGCAGCTTTAAATGTAATAATCCCACAAATGTAATAACTTTCCCACAAATGTAACACCGTCACCTACCACAAACGTAATACCTAATTTCCCACAAACGTAATAAATATTACATTTGTGGGAGTTATTACGTTTGTGGAGCTAACAGTAATAACATTGGAATCCAAATCCAGATAATAATTCACATTAAATATAATATCACATAAAACAGAGCGAAGCCAGTCATATTGTTTTGACATTGCAAGTTATTTTAGAACAATAGATGATATCTTGCAGGACTGGCTGTCCTGCACCTGTGTGCTGCTCTGAACTGCATGTAAACTGAAAGGCAGCATGAAGCCACACCTGTGTGTGGCTACACACCAGTTAACACAGGGAGTGAGTGTGTTTACCAGCATGTGTGTGCACTAAGGGACAGTAACAAATTGGCAGAGATGCTACTGCAGGAGTTGGACTGACCACAAACAGAAAATCCAGCAGCATGACATGATACGAGAGACCAAAGGATATGGATCTCTCCTCTCATGGATCAGATCCCTTCAAAACACAAACTGAACGAGACGATCCAACAGGACTTTTTCTGGCAGTTTATGATCCCTCGGATTTAACACGTCAGTAGCACTTCCAGCACAAACGTAATCCTACCGACCGGTCTTGCATAAACTTCAACTTTCTTCCAACCTCGCTCAGTCTATTTCCCCCCCCCCCTTCACTGCCGAGAAAGAAAAATCAGGTATTGCTCAACAGACAAGCAAAACAGGATTTGCGCTGGTCTGGAGCCACAGATATGAACTCCTCACTCAGTCACATTACATTACAACAAAGACAACACCAGTGGATCACAACATGTCTCACATGTTCTCTGGATGTTACACTGAGGCATCGGGACTGTGTTCATGTGGTGATGTGGTACACAAACTAGAGCAGATCAATAATCAGCTTTCCAAACGCTTCTTTTCATCATGTTTAGAGATGAAAAGAAGAACCAGTTAGAATCTGATGATGCATCACAATCTTATGCCTTAAAGCTTGAAAATTAATTCACCGGAATGTCTTTTGACAGCTTTGCAATGCAAAAAGAGAGACATCACTCTCACGATGCAGTAGTGTTAACAAGGAACTATAATGTGACTTAACTTCACAAAGAAAAGCAGAAACCATGCTGGTCATAATGTCCATATTATTGATAAATGATGGATTCTGTGCAATTAATGTATTTGATATCCTTTATCTCGTGTTCTAAGAACATTAATGCCAAACAGTCAGGCTCACTTTTCACGGTAGGTGATGGTGTTATAAAAAAGGTCAGTTAACAATCAGGGTAACTCAACTCTCCAATCACTGATCAATGAATCAATAAAGAATCACACCAATAACAAGAATCCATCACAACATTGAAAACTTTTTCAACACCACCTACGAGAAATGATCATATCTTTATTTACGATAATGAACGTTAAAAAATGGTAATTCTACACTGTAGAATGTTGAAAAATAATTTTAAAAAATTATTAAATTTAATTCAAAATAATTTCTCTGTAGTGATGCTAATTTCAACAAAAAATATTTAACACTAATGTGAAATTGTTAAAAATTTAGATTTAAAACTAAAAACTTAAAACTGAAAGTCAATTTTAATAGCAATTTAGGAATTTTATAACTGATTTGTAACACAAATTATACTTACCAATGACCATTATTAAATATGTTCTCTAACTAATAATACTACATTCATGATGCCTTTTAAGAAGTGGTGCCAAAGAACTGAAATACTACAGCAGCTCTGGATTATTATCTTATTACAATCTGATTCCACTGACAGGATGACAATATTGAAGTGCAACACTCATTTCCTCTTTTCTTATGTTTCTTTGGGGTGATTTCTTTCTTAATTCTTGATAGTGACAATGTAGAGGTAACAGGAAATAAGGGGAGAGGGAGAGGAAGATGAGATGTGATGAAGATCCTGAGACTCCCTGCAGAAGAAAATCGACATGATTAAGACTGTGGTGGGAGGTACTGGTGATTAATTTTGAAACACTACAGATGTGTGTCCATTTCAGTAAAGGTCTGTAACTTAAACATGAGAAAAAGTACAAGAGATGTTGACCATTTTCTCTGAGGCTGGTAAATGTCTCCATGATGGCCCCAGCTCAGAGTTAGATCCCTGACACGTAGCCCAGACTGGTGAGTCATGGCTGGCTGAGTTAACCTGCCACTGAGGGCGATTCAGTGGACTTAATAAATCGACCGTGTGTTTGTCTCAATGGGTGCACTGGAGTGTGACAAGGACATGAACTCTGTGGATACCGAGACCATCGAACAAACAGACAGGAGCACGCCGATGAAACCGTTCACTCACAACAAAACAGACAACGACTGACCTTTGAAATCATGCAATTATTGACCACAAAATTTGTGTGTGTGTGTGTGTGTGTGTGTGTGTGTGTGTGTGTGTGTGTGTGTGTGTGTGTGTGTGTGTGTGTGTGAAAACACTGTTTACCAATGCATAATAAGTGCATGTAAGACTGTTAAAGTGATCCTGTGCATGCTGTACCATACTGGCTGATCACTCAGGAGTGAAGTGCACTAACCTGTTTGCACCAACAATGTAGTTATATTTGGAAACTTCTTCACCTGTGATTATTCACTTGCGTTTGCGTTTTTTGCGTTTTTTGTGTGTGCAGCAGCTGATAAAAGTCAAAAATCCTCACTGTGATGATTTTTAACTCATATTAACAGCGACATGGTTTGAAGTCTAGTTATGATGCATTGGCCTATTTACTCTAGCAGGTTTTGATTTGTAACACTGGTTTGTCAATAACAGCTGTCAAGTCTATGTCAATGGAGATTGAATATGAGTAATTTTTAGATGTCAGTGGTTTTCCATTAGCCTGTCACACATCAATGGGTATAAAATCATCTGGATAGATTTATCCGATGTCAAAAAGCCTTCAATTATTAACGCCTGTGCGATCACGTCAGTTTTATTTCGGTAAAAAAATTGACCAAAGAAGCTTTTAATGTGCACCTAGACAGAATTTTTCATTAACAGACTGGAATTGAAAGTTGTTTGACATTTTCCATTTGAAATACAACCATCTTTATTTAAAATGTTACCTGTGTTACTTTTTAACCTTTGTTTTTTTAAAAACTTGAATCTGTTAAAAAGTTGAACTTCAACCACTGATATTAGATTGTCCCCAAAGCATGAAGAACTGGAACGACGTGTGCAGACAGATCAACACAAAATCCTGTTAGCATTGTCATGCATGGGGACATAATTTACTAATATGTGAAATTTTGACAAAAAAACATTCCCAGTCTCATCATGCTAAAGAATGGGACAAAGTGATCTAGAATTCACATCCATACACGATTCATCTCAAAATATACTCACTTCTTCCTTGACACATTATCCATACCAACATAAAAACAAACAAAAGCATCCTTCATCCTCTATGGAGGATTATAAAATATGCAAATACTGTTTTTGTGACTGTGAATACTGTACTTGTTTATAACCAGGTTATTATAATGTAATATTATAATGTAAATTATCAAAGAATGGTCAGATATGTGGTATTTTTACTTAAAAATAGCCTTCTTAAGATGGATCAAATATGACGGGTGTTAAAAACTTCTCCACGATAAGATGATTCAACATGTAGTTGAAATACATCCAAAATAAAAATAAAAACTGAACCTCTTATTGAGCATCACCAACAATAACACACTGATTTGTTGGACTGTCTTGCAAATATGCACTTCCAGTTAGATCTTATTTCACTGGCATGCGCTCAGGCTCCAAGTGTGGTAAGTGTCCCTCTCTCTCAGACAATGTCCTCTTTGGGGCCACAAGTGAATAATTGACATCGTCATGTTCGCTGACACACAGTGCGCTTTCTGTGTTTTTGTTTACGCGACGCGCAAACCAGCCAAACGTCCTCCTGCGCCTACAAGTCAGTCAGCGCCTGAGCTGCACAGCAGGTTCTCACATTTGCTACCTGTTTCTCTGTTACTACTACTATTACTATTATTATTACTAAGTTCAAGTAGCGCTAAGTTGTGCGACAAAAGCGTCGCGTCAATCCGCAGCACCGACGCTCCTGAGCAACAGGTGTGATTTTTCCTCCTCATCAGCGCTCCGTAAATCCCACCAGCCCCCCGCGCTAACGACTCGGTCTGCGGACTCACGGAGGAATGCGGTCCCGCACAGAAATATCAACCACTGTGGGGGGGGCCAAGTTGAAGCTTTAATATCAATTCATATATGAAACACGCACCCTATGTGTGTATTCAAGTTAGTCGCGGTGTGTGTTTACCAGAGGGTGGACACGTTAAAGCCGAAACGGACTGTGAAAGTTACCCACCTTCTCTGCCCAACGCGCCCGTCACTCCGAGCAGCACGGCCCCGACGAACAGCAAACTTCTCGCCGCCTCCATGTCCCACGAACCGAGCGTCTCTAGTCCATGTTCCACACCTACACGTTTTCACTTGTTCCCAATGAGATACTGCCTTGTTCAAACTTCCTGTTATCTTATCTTCAGGTAACTTTTAGTGGCACCTTTGCCGTCCCTTTCCCAATCTCAGTGACTTCCTCCCTGGAATTCCGTGCCTGTTGGTAGTAGAGCGTGACCGCGCAGGAGCTGAGGCGCGCTCCCGTGAAGGCCTGAGCGGGGAGTGGCAGGTTGACTCACCCCCCCCCCCCCTCCGTGCTATGGGTCTATATACTATACAGTATACTGTACTAAACACTACATGTTCTATCTATTGGGTTACTCTTGGGCCCAGATAATTTATTATTTTATCTAGAATGTTGCAGGAATGCATTTTTTACCCAAAATCCATCAGTGTGCATGTTGTTTGTAATGTGGATTAAACATAACTATAATCTAATCAATTTTTTTTTAACCCAACTGTGAGTAAATATTGTACCAACCCACTGCTGGCCCTGTAAATTTATGTCAGCATGACTCGAATACTCTATTCAGTAAGTTAAACATTAGATTTGTGCATGCCTAATAATTATCATCTATTGTTCCCCAATGAAAACATTGGCTACAATTAATATATTTGCTGTCAATCTGTATTTTTATTCAATCATAAGGTATTAAAAGTAAAAAAAAACAGCGTTATTTGGATCATTTGGGAATATTTTCGTTACTTGTAGTTTACATATTTATACTGTATTTGAAAATGTTGGCTCAAGTCATTCAGTAATTTGTTGCTTTGAACATTTTTTCAACTTGTCTTTGCTTATTATTGTGGAATGTGCAATGTTTTAACAACTTTAGTCTGGGCTTGTCATTATTTACACATGCAGAGTATTACCTTATCACCATTAAAACATGTTGCAAATGTTCAGAAAGGTAGGTTGAAACCAATATTGTGAATGAAGTATCTCTGTATTTTAAAGTACAGTTCTTTAACTAAGATACACCTACCACAAACATGTTATCCCATGGTTTATTCCATCTACAAAGATATAAGTAGTATCTATGGACTGATATTATCTGTCACATTTTAAACTGAAATGTCATAGTTGAACATACTGTAATGTATAGTTAAAGTTTGTAGGATTGAATGGAGGCTGGAATGGATCCCAGCTGACCCTTGGCAAGAAGGGTACATCCTCAGATGGGTCAGTAGTCCATCAAACAACTGACACTATAGAGAAAGAACTATTCATACCTGTGACCAAATTCGTTACCGAACCTCCTGCAACTTGTTGAGCTTTAGAGAACAGAATATTGTACAGAAAACGTGTTTTTGACTCCTATATTATGTGACATCATCACTTACCACAGTTCAGCATGCAGCATATGAGAATGTGACTTGGAAAACTGAAGGTTGAGTGGAATTGAGTAGGAGAACATGATTCCAAGAAGGTTTAGTCATCCTCACAAGTCAAGTGATCAAGGTACAAAGCATGAAGAATTAACACCAGTAGTTTCCAACCCTTCTGTAAACAATAATGTAAAAATTGTATTTCAAAAAATTGTGATAATTAAATGGGTAAGTGATCTAAAGTACACCTGAATGTTGTGGACTGCCCCTTACTCATTATGCCAAATAACTTGATACATTTTCCTTTATCTACAGTTTGGTGGTTTTATTATTACTATACATCCCGCTCCGCGGTGCACTGGCGTCGTGCCCGGAGTGTCCCCCGCCTCACGCCCTATGCCACTGGGATAGGCTCCAGCTCCCCGTGACCCGCTATGTAGTGGTGGTAATATGAAAATGACTGACTATACATCCCGCTTCAAAGCGGTGACGTATTGTAATTGTCAGTGTTCGTGTGTTCGTTTGTACGTTCGTTCGTTCATCCGTTTGTTTCTATGTCCACCAAATATGTTCGAGACCATTGCAGATAAAAAGATGAAACAAAGAGAACATTACTCGGGCGCCAAAGGGGATGAAAGTGAGATGATGTAGGTCACGGTCAAATTTAAACTTTTGTTCGCTCAGGAACCTGATAGGATAGAAAGAGGAGGGAGACGGCCAGTGTGAGTAAGACCATGGATCAAAGCTAGTGCTTGGATATACCTATGCACTAGCTTTGATCGATGGTCTTACTCACACTGGCCTTCTCCATATGCACTAGTCAGGTACTACTTTCAGGGTACCCTGACCTACCCTGAAAGTAGGTCAGAGGAAGTCGCGGGATGTTGCAGTCTCTGACTGACTTGTTTTAGTTGGCATTTGTTCTGTAAAGGCTATAAAATAATGTGGATAACCAGAACCTACAGTATAAATGTCAAATAAATTTAGTGCAGAAAAGAGTATGATGGAATAGATCAATTGACTCACTGGAAAACAAAGTGTTCCCATGAAAAGCACAAATACGTCAAAATTTTAGTGAAGTGATATGCAGAGTCCCTGATAAATGTTCACCCATCCGGCAACATCAAAGAATTGTATAAAATGTTAAAATCTATTATTTCCCACTTTAACTGGTTAAGTGGAACTATTTTGTACAAAGACATGCCTGCCGATGCTAATGATGCTAATTTTGTCTTTATTAATCATTATTTGGTCAAGCCAAGCAGTTTTTTTCACGTGCATTAGTAACCACAAACGCTAACCTCAATCCGTAAAGCATTGATCATCTGTATTGTAAGCACATGTTACACTGTTTGCGGTCACACTCAAAATCATGATATTCCAATTCAGTATTCTTTGCACTGAATTTGTAAAAAGCAGAATGGATCACACCAAAAGTGCATCTTGTTATTCTCTTGCCCTTCATTTCATGGTCACAAATAGAAAGCTGAAGAAGGAAGAATAAACTCTATTCATCCCGGTCTGTCTCCCCACCCACAGCAACCAGGGTCAGAGTCCATCCTATTGCACATAGCTGTCGGGAAACAACCAAGAGCTCCACACTGAGCCACACCAAATGCATGTTCAAGTTCTTTTGCAAGTATTACTGGTCATGGAGGTGCTTTCAAACTTGGTTACCACATAATCTGTCACTATCCTGCTTTAAACTTCCGTTAAATGAATCAATTGCATTTTATAAGACGTTATGGATTATGTCTTTCTTTAAATGGGCTATGCCTATGGAATCAGTGGTGTCCTCATATTAGTAATACATATATTATTCTCTCAACACACTGAATCTGGGTTTCACCCTTAAAAGACAACTAGATTATTGAAGGGAGACATACTGTATTTACAGACAAACAAGCTAAGTATCTAATACCTGAAGGGAAAGACACAGTTGAGTCCATTCCTTATCAACAAATAAAACTTTATTTGTTCAGTTTCAGATTTTTTTGGTCTAATATTGATGCAAGATGAGGAAAAGGTGCACTCAAATGGGTGAAGGGGCACAGGGCAACAGGCAGGGGGCAGTAGATGACTGACAAAACAGGATGTCTGCTGTGATGTGTGAAAGAAGCTAAAAATTAAAATTATTTATGAGCAAAAACTTTGGAATTTGTTTTATGCTAATCTGCCAGGGAACTCTTTAATAAAACAAATATGAAGTGAACAAATTCTAAATCAATAGACAAACTGTTATCGTTTTGAAAGTTTTTTGATAATTAGAAATTAAAATTTGTTCAAACCACTGGGTTTTTAATTTATATATTGTTATAACTGGCCCCAGACTTCATGTAATGAATTCTAGTGATTAATTCATGCTCGATAATATAACCAAAATTGTCAAATGATAAATAATATATCCAGTGATTCATAACTGTTAAGGTCAGAATCTCTACCACAATCTCAGGAATCTTTTTGCAACCCATACCTATGACATCCTCTCCACGTCTCTCACCCCACACCCCCATCGCAGGCTGTCAGCAAAGCTACATTTACCCATTACCTCACACACATTCACACAGTAAACCTCCAACATATACATGTATACGCACATACACACTGCAGTGGTATTACAGAGGGATCAAGCATTATTTAGGTCTCACACAAAAACATGGGTTCAGTTTATGATGGCAAAAACAACACAATGTCAAGTCAAGGCAGCGTGTACTGGTCATTGTTTTCATGCTCATACAAAAACAACAAAGGTGTGTGCGGAATTTCAAACAAAATGCCTGTCAGTGTATATATACCCGTAAAGTGCACATATGGAGGGGTAACTCTGAGCATGAACACATACATGGTATGAATTCACGCATTTTGGTGGCAACCGTCAAGAGGAGAAAACTGATTTAGAAAAAGAAAATTGTTTTTTGTCAAGCAGGCAATGATGCAGTGTATAAGGCAGACATGGAGGGTCATCGGTGGAATATTTTGTATGACAGGGCAGTTATTTGTGAAGAAGCTGGTTGTTTGTGCATCATTCTGGGAAATACAGCAAAAAAAAAAAAAGGAACCAAATCATATTAATGGATGTCAAACTCTTAAACATTCCTTCACACACATCACTGAACCCCAGAATTAGAGGCAGTCAAAAAGACCTTCTAACTAGCTTCTTTATGCAGCTTATTTATCCTACCTCCGTTATTTCCTGATTTTTCTCGTGCTAAAAGGCAATACAGGCGCATAAATATATTATCATTTCATGATCACAAGGTATATCTTACAGAAATTTAAATTAAACTAATCAAAACGAAAAGGAAAATGCAAACATAATAAAGCAAATTGGTAAATAAAAGACTAAGGATTAAAACAACAAAGGCAACTGGTGTGAATGGAAATATGAAGTTAGAAAGAAGGGGAACAAAAGCACAAGTGAAACCAACAGAGGCACAAAAATAAAGGTGTGATGGTGAGAAAACAAAAAAACAGTGTCAGCTGAAATGACCTCCAAACATAAAGCCCTTTCCCACTCTCTCTGGAACAATCTGTAGCCCCCCCCATACCCCTCCCCTTCACAAGGACATCTCTCGTGTCTGCCAGTTCACTTTAGTCAGAGACGGACCTCAACACATGGTGGTTATGATGGTCTGGTAAAGTGATTTGGTGCCATCTATTGTCAGCCACAGCTAACTACCACTTGCGAGAAGCTGAGCGTGTTGGAATTTCAAGAAGCTGGTGAGAGTCGAATTACAGGTTCAGGGGAGAGTCTAAAGAAACAGGATAAACATTGCAGTTGGAAGTCAAAAAATGGGGTCTACTGTGAAAAGAAAGCCGTTTCCCTCATTGTGTGTTGCAGTTATGTCAAATGGCAAAAGACACGAAGAGCACATCAGTACAAGGCAAAGTTAAGTAGAGCAAGAATCAAGCATAATCATCTTAAAAGAGAGAAAAGTTTCTCCCAAATGCATAAAAAAATAAAAATGTGAAAAATGTAAACAATTTTTGTAGTCATGTAGGTCATAATGGTGTCATGCATGTCATCTGGGAGGCTGAGCTACTTCCATGTTTGGGTGTCTGGCTGCCCTGATTGGTGAAGTGCAAGGGTGGAGGCATGATGATGACACGATGAACTCCTCCTACTCCACTTTCACACCCATCTTCTCTGTGTTTAGTAGGTAGAGGCTGTCATCTATCAGGAAACTGGATGAAAAAGAAATAAGGATCATGTCAGAGGTATTTTTCACACAGACACACACCAAAATGAGTCACTTTTTTCTAATTTTAAATGACAATTCAAAGAAAAAAATCTCTGACACTGTTTAACATTTTTTTAAAAAGCAATGCAGGTGGGTGGCCGAACCTGAAGAAAAGGAAGTGAACTGGTATGGTGCTGAGATGCCACACAGCATGAGCATCTAGAATCCAGAGCACTGGGGGGAAGTCCAGCAGCTCCAGCAGGGCCAGACCATGAAGGAGCAAAACCACCAGGCAGCACTTCCACCAGTATGGAAGCGTGCGCCGGTTCTGCCAGCACCAACACAGCCACCAGAGGAGGTTCACCATGCCTTTAAAGACAACATAACATTCAAGTATGAGAAAAAAGTCTTTTAAGGTCTGTAAGGATTAGGGTTGACTGGTAGTGTAAAAACTATAAATACAAAACATCCACCCGTAGGTTGGCTAAATACAGTACGTATAAATTCAAACTATAACTGGCAACCAAAATACAAGCTTTAATATGACTCTAGTGTATCCTGTACCGATGGTAACGTTGGCAGCCATATTGTAGCCGTAGTCAAAACTGACGAAGGTTAAGTAGGACACATGTGAGGTAAAGACCAGGATTAGCAAGGCTCCCACCATGCTGGACACCCCAGGTCGCCTCAGGCCCAATGTTCTGACAAAGAGAGAGAGGAATAAACTGTGGATTAACAGAAAGTATGATGACAACATCAGAGTCCAAAAGAATTTGTTTGTTTGCCTACAAACACAATGATGTCAACAAGTGATGTCTGTGGAAGTCCGATCGTAACAACTTTTCACTCAGGAAATACCATAAAAAAGTGACCATTTTTAAGCTCTTATCATGGGACACGTCATAACATTTTTGGATGTGTGGAATACAAAGAGCATACCTGACACAGCATAGGTAAATTGAATAAAGAATGACTGCTGTTGCACAGAAATAATCCATTTTCTGAAAGAGAAAATCACAGAAAAAACGAAATCAAGATCAAGATTAAAACAAATTGTTGTATCGCCTGCTGTGACACAACTGGGGGGCTTGTCATTAATGCATTAGGATGCTATTGATCAGCTAAACTCGTTAGCCAATGAAGGAGAAAACCATCATCTCAGGAGGTGGTCCAGAAATTGGAAAAGAAGTTCAGCAGTTCTCCATTTAGCATCCAGTAAAGCATCAAGAAGGCATCAGCTGTTTTCTCAGCTCACACTACATCATCTGACTGTGATGAGATAAAATTCCTTTTAGCCATGTTCAATTTATTCTCTTTCATTAATTGCCTGCCTATCGAGCTCCAACCTCTTTCACAAATTTTCCATTTAACCAGAAAGTTGACCAAACAGTCTTGTTTCCCAACAGTACCTGGACAACAGTGAGATTCAAGGTTAATAAAGTGCTGATCTTACATCTTTCGTGTCAATATATCAGAAAGACGACAACTGCAATCTGTTCTATTTCTTTCGAAAGTGTGCGACTTTTCAACTCTGATAACATGTCAGTTATATAACACAATGAGCCAATTACATTAAATGCAGAGGGTTGTGGCAGGAGGGGCATCCACTATAAAAAACTATATGTAAAAAATATGGACATTTACCTAAAATGGAAAAAGATGGCACGCTGGACAAGCCAAAGGAAGTTTTAATCAGACAGGAATAGCTTGACAAAACTCAGTAGATTTTTTCTTTACCTCAGTGAGATAGGTATCCCGGGTGTGGAATACTGTAGACCAGAACCAGGCATTAAGAGATACCTAAATAAAAACACCAGGCTGATTGTTAAACAGTGAAACCATCACAACACTAGAGTAAGGAAATTGTATTGATGAGTTTATTTGTGTGGAAGTATTTCTGCATCCCTCAGACAGAGAACTGGACTAACCAGAGAGAAGGCGTTGATGGTGTGATACATGGGGCTCTGGCGTGGCACCATGCTTCGATAGCGGAGCAGCATGAGAAGACAAGACAGGCCATTGAGGAGAGAAGCCAGGGCAGAAGCTGGCTCCTCAAAACACAAGAAGCGAGCAAATGGCCACTATATGGAGAAAAATATTCAAAATGTGAGTTAATTCAGTAAAGACAGGGACAATGCTGCAGCACGTTTTATACTCACGTTTTGCAGATATTCGACTAATTAATGCAAACATCTTATAGTGTAAGAAAAACCTTGAACTGTACAAAGCACAAACCTTTCCATGGAATTGTGGCACCCTGTATCCCTCGGCCTGATAAAGCCCCACAGTAGTCCACATGCACTGGTAGCGGCAGTCATCACGGCACGTCCAGCCTGAAATATAGGGAAAAAAACTGAACAGTTTACTGCATGAACCACAACTGAAGAGGTAGAAAAGTCACAGTCTGATTGACTCACAGATAACAGACACAAACATTCAACAAGAACAACAATCTGGATTTTTAAAATGTATTTATTTACTAGATTGACTTCAACTGAATGAATAAATGTGGTGGTTGGTATCTCCAGTGTTTCATTTTTCTGTTTTTCAGTGTAATTTCAGTGTAAAAGGAATATTTTCAAACCCAAATAGTGGTCATCCAAATTTAAAAACATTTCATGATGTCCACTTTGGGTTATGGTGAAATGTGATGTGCTAGTTCTACTACTTTATGAACACATTTAATTCATTAATTAAGAAAACAGTAGATAAAATAATCAATAACGTGAATAATATTTAGCGGCAGTCCAAAACACGTGTCACGAAGGGAGAAGATGGACTTCTGCTCAACTACTTATTCTCCGGCTGGATTGGACATTATCGATTGTTTCTGAAACACCGGTATTACATCTCATGAGTGGCTTCTACATCACCGACACAGACCCATACAGCTTCTAATGGTGGACTAAAGGTGGAGTTACAATGGGCCCTTTACCACACCTTGTTCATCCGGAAAAACGGGCTGTCAGCTTTTCGGTCCATCAAACAGAACGTTTCATGAAAGGTAGCTACGATATTGCTACATGTGGCTACAGCGGTGAAAAGTGTAGCTACAGGCTGCTAGCTAGCTAATTAAACACCAATTTAGCACCAACAACAACAATAATAACAACAACAACACACCTGTCAGCGCCATGTACTGCGGCTGGGTAGACTGAAATCCCCGTAGCCGAGCTCCGGTGCAGTTGGTCCGGACACATTGCTTCACACAGTCCCGGTAAACCGGCTCCTTGTCGCCTTGAGAGGAGCGTACAGTCGTCACCGACATCAAGAGCAGGATGGCAGCGGCCACAGTGGGGAGTCTGACAGATGTGCAACGGCGTGACGCTGATGCCATGGTAGTGAGTCCTGGTCCGTCAGACCTCACAAAGGCACGGGAGGATCAGAACGGCATCGGTGCTCCTACGGGTGACGGTGGTCCACATTACCAGACAGCCATTCCTAATCTGAGACAATAAACCGGGTCTCTGTTGTTGCGCTGTATGTCTGCTGTCCCCCTTGCTCTTTGATCGGGGTCAAGTTTCACAACCACACAATGTTTCCGGTTATTATTTTCAAAATAAAACACTCAGTAGTAGATGTTTAGGAAAATTGTTGTTGTATTTATCACATTTTAATCGAGTTACTGTTATAATATAATGTCAGTGTAATGCTATAATTCCATTTAGATTTTAAATGTGATTTTTGTTTATTTTTTTCTAAATTTT
The DNA here is from genome assembly GCF_040054535.1 of Antennarius striatus. Classification (NCBI taxonomy): domain Eukaryota; kingdom Metazoa; phylum Chordata; class Actinopteri; order Lophiiformes; family Antennariidae; genus Antennarius; species Antennarius striatus. The sequence continues at coordinate 9,759,949 of NC_090796.1, read as the reverse complement.
GAGGAGACTTACTACCTGACCTGTAAAGTAAATTGATGGTGGATTTAATTTTGAAAGAAGAACGATTAATCGATACTTCCTGTTTTTTGCGCGTCACATCGTCACGTGTTTCATTGATCTCGTCGATGTATAAATTGTAGTCACATTTTTTAATACGCCTGATATTGTAAATGTTTCCTTAAAAACAGAAGCAACAATATACCGGTAAGTTGTTTTTATTCGAATAATAATCATAATGCTTTACAGAATAATCAATCCTACCATTGTTTTGTTTTTTTCTTGAGATGTGAATTCCTTTTTGCAGGAATCTCTTGAATTTTCTGTCAACGTGATTATCTTGTAATTTGACTTTTATGAATAAACGTGATTTTAAAAATCAAAATCAAATCTCTCTCTCCTTCCCTCTGTCAATATGCAAATCGTTTCTAATTCATCACCATTCATTTTCCATGGTCTGTCAACATCTGTGTTTCTTCAGTGGGAATTTGAATATTCTTTGTGTAAATGAAGTGGTTTGCTTCATAAATGTCAAGCAAACTTACAACATTCCATCATCTATGACTTGTTAAATGTCATTGATGATGGAAATAACCAAGTAACTAACTAGCTAATTAACTAAATAACTAAATAGATAGGTAGATTGATGGATGGAGGGAGGGAGGGATGGGCGGGTGGACGGGCAGACGGACAGACGGACAGACGGACAGACGGACAGACAGACAGACAGACAGACAGACAGACAGACAGACAGACAGGTAGATACTGTAGATGTAGTAGGCTGTAATGTTAAGTTGTATAAAATTACTAAATAACTACATACTTGAATTGACAAAACACAAATGACTCCTAGGTCCTTATATGCTCAAAGCAATGAAAACAATTTACAACCAAATGGTGAAATAGCCACACACAAAACTTTCACGTAATATTAAATAAAATATGAAAATGGAATTTTTTTTAGATCTTTTTAAATCATATAATGCAGTATCATGAATCCCTATCAATGAGTGCAATTAGCAAGGTTTTTTATTAAAAGGGTTGTGGTCTTCCAGTTGGGTCAGACTTTTATCTGTTATTACCATAAGAAGTCTGAAAATCTAGTAGGTTTCTCTGTTTTAAATAGTCCATCTTATTCTACAATAGATTACACACTTCAGATATCGCACTCTATGACACTAAGCTTTATACTGCCATGATAAACATGGTGACATGCATTTTTGTGCTCTTTTACACTCTTCGTTGCTATGCACAGTTGGGAAAAGTTCATATATTAAAAACTGAAAAAACAAAACACCAGTTTCATGAAGTTCATTTCTTTTGCCAACATTTTAGCCAGTCTAGTTTTTGCAGGTTATTCAAATACAGGATGTTAGAAACTACTGCCCCGATTACAGCGATACTCATCGTGGCATCCCCTAAAAAACATACAATGACATTCCCTTCAATCAACTCAGATACCAAGTAAACAATTAAAACAGGAAAATAAGAAACCACAGCAAGAACCATATTGTTGTTGATGATATTCAGAGCCCTCTTCTTTTGGGGATGGATGGTTTTTCCTCCAGAGCCAGTTTTGCTGAGAGTCCAGAGGATGCAGCAGTCACAGAATCCAATAACAGGGGCAGTCGAAATTACAACCAAGAACTGAGTGAAGTCAATTTTTTCTATAGACCCATAGGTAAAAATATATCCACAACAACCAGTCACAATCCAGACACCAGCAGCCACCAGGAACCTCGGCGTCAGACTGTTTGTTGCCCGAAATGTAACTGGATGGACAACAGCCAGGTAACAGTCAAGGCACATACAAGTTGTAAACAGAGGCCTGCCACAGACACCAAATGAATTCAAGAAGCGAAGAGACAATAAGAAGATAGAGTGAGTCTTGAATGTTCTGGTAAATGCTTCTATAAAAAGACTGAAAAAATAAGTTCCGTCCATGAAAGTTAGATGTAACATAAAGACATCATTGGGAGACAACCTGGTTCCTTTTCTTGCCTTCTGAATCATGTTGAAAAATATTGCAAAAACTGCTGGAAACCCAAAAAGAAAGGAAAGTATACAACAACAGGTCCACAAAATGGTCCCGCTTTGTTGCATTTCACACAAAACAGTTGTCTCATTTGAGTCCTCTATTATGTTGCTTAACCAGGACATATCGATTATTGGCAATATTGTCTCTACAAAATGACTTTTCTTCTCTCTAGAAGCTATTCAATTAAACACACACCTACAACAGCTGAAGTGGTCAACCTCTGTCGTGACCCGACGTTTTGCAGTGTTGGAAAAAGTTCTGTTGATTTGAATAGTGTAGGTGTGGCAGGACAAATTTACATCTGACAATCATCCAACACCATCAGTCAGCACATCACTTTATGACACCAGAAAAAAATGTTGGGATTGTTGAATTCTGTAGGTCAGGGATGTCAAACTCATTTTCACCAAGGGCCACATCAGCATGATGGCTGTCCTTAAAGGGCCAGATGTAACTTATAAATGTAACTAAATGTAACTCAATGTGACGTAACATAAATGTAAAATAAACGTAACTACTACTTAATGTTAAATAACGCTGAATTTATTACTTATTCAAGTTACAAACATTACAGTTGCACAGAGAAAATATGTTTATTTGTTTCTCTGTTATAACATAAATCCTTTTAATTTGTCAGGTTATTAAACTCACAGAACTCCATCAATCTAGGATCAAACTATCCCAGAGAGTAAAGACAAATAACATCAAACACAAGTCAAGACATTAACTTTGTTCAAAACGTTTTTGTTAGTGACAAAATGGGATTAATTACTGCACACTTTTGACCTTTTTATTTTACACCGACCTTTTATGCTCTCGCGGGCCACATAAAATTATGTAGCGGCCACATTTGGTCCCCGGGCCTTGAGTTTGACACATCTGCTGTAGATCATGAATATGTGGAAACTGTGTTCCTCAGCAGAGGGGATTATATGTTCAACAAATGTCCATTGGTTGGGTTCTTTGTCAACATACTGTACGTAATTACACAAAAACTAATGGCCAGATTAGGATCCAGATTTAGCACTTCGTACTGAAAATTGCATTCGATTTGTATTTTATGTTTCAATTTGATGTTCTATCAATACTGAGCTCAAGCTCTGAGTCAGTTTAGGCAGAAAACCATTTGGTGACAGTTAGGAAAAAGTCAATAACACAAGTGTTATGGATATTTTTATGTTGTCATCACTCAGATGCTGGGACCTTGAGCTAAAAAGAAGTCCATTTTAAATGTTCTCTTTTCCATTACAGGTGCTTTTTTAAATTTCATTATTGGTTTCCTTGTAGCACTTAAAAATTTCACTCAAACAAACGGGATATAATTGATAAGACTCTTCCTCTTCTCTTTCCTGGCAGCTCCATCATATGCAATTAAATACCCTCATTACACCACCTGGAATAAGGTCTGTGTAATAATCATCAGTTTATTTAGATGAAATTGTCAATGCAGAACACAAAAAGTGCAGTGTTTCTTTGTCATGACTGTGGCTGGGGGGATACCACGGCCTGACACTGCAGCATGAAGTTATTTTTACTTTTCTAATATTGGCGTGCTTGCTTTGGCATTTTTGCACTTAGTCAGCCAGTGTGTTTCCTCTCACAGCAAGGGACTCCATTCAAACTGAAGGGCAGACCTATAAGGCGCGTTGCTTTTGTGCACCTGAACAGGAGTTATTTGTCACAGGGCAACTCTTGACTTAACATCAGTACAACTGACACTGCATGAGTATGTAAAAAAATTAAGAACTAATATTGTCTATATTGCACTTCGACAAATATTTCCCTCTTTTAGATTTTGAGGTGATGATAATGAATAAATACTCTCTTACTGAAAATGGTTCACCATGTGCCTAGTGGAGTCAATGCACAGTCACCCACACCCCCACTGAAGCCAACAGAGACAGGTCCATAAGAAAGATAACAGATTTTATTTTTATGTCTTTATTTGTCACAGTCACAACAACAGGAGAGAAATGGCAGTGAGTGGGAGGAAGAGGAGTCAAAGACAAAGATCATTTTCTTTTGCTCATTTTTTCACTGCCTCCCACTCACTACCTTTATCCATCTCTTTCTCTAATGATGATTTAAATTTAAAAAAAAATCAAGCTTTCCAATTTCCACTGCAACTTTTCCTTTTTTTATATACCTGAGTTTAAGAATAGACACAAGTCAAAAGGAGAATGGGAAAGCAAGCTATTATAGTGCAATCCTCCTTCTCTTACTGTGCACTCTTCCTTTATACAAACAAAGGGATAAATCCATTAAGCACTCAGCGTAAGGTTGAGACCAACAGACTGCCGGGTCAGATAACTTACTTGTTTCAAGTAAGTGACTGTGCATGCACCACAGCACCCAAGAAACACTTCGCTGTTCGCTGTACACACTGGACTGCATATGCATACATTCTGCACATAGGTATGATGCATACACTGTTGATCTCAACACAGAAGATCCGAATGAGAGATGGAAGGAAAAGGAGGAGGAACATGAGGCAGGGACAGAGATGGAGTGTTTCAGTGTCACAAGATTATTTTTTATTGAAAATAATCCTATGTTTCCCCTGTTGGTACTCACACACAAACACCACCACAGCCTTCAGTCCTCGATGGAGGAGACAAGTCTTTTCATTGCGAGTTGACAACTGGAAAGAATAGGCAAGGGGCGTGAAAGTGTGCGAGGAAGCCACGGCGTCATAGGAGGGGGAGTGAGTATATGGTGCGGCAAGTATGGGGTTGAACAGAGGTAGAGATCTGGCGAGAGGGGGATTTACTCCTCCTCCTTGTCCTCTCCGTGTGTGATGACGTAACAGATGTTCTTGTAGTCCACATTGCCAGCCACATCAGGGGGGAAAGCCGCCCACAGGTTGGTCATCTGTAGAAGAGATATGAGAAATGTCTTACAACTCCGTGCACATCAGGAGTATGAATGAGATGAAGATGGTTTAACTCACCTCCTCAGCGGTGAACCTGTCGCACTGGGTGGTCAGGAGCTCCTCAAGGCTGCAAAGGGTTAACGGAAAATTATTTAAATGTCAGATTCTCTCTGTCCAGTCAAAATTGTGCCACCAAAGAGCTCAAAAGGTTTTGACCGAGATTAACTGAAGGGTATTGCCCTTACAATTCCTTCTTGATGGCGCCAGTGCCCTCAGGGTCCAGGACCTTGAAAGCGCTCACAATGACGTCCTCGGGATCAGCACCTGAGAGCAAAAGCATCCAGATAGTCCCAGTTATCAGGATGGAAAAACAAGCAGGTGTATTAGAAAATCATACACACTAAATAATCCATGAAAAACAACAAACAATGAAGACTTCAACCATGTAAATGTATATGGCAACACACCCTTCAGCTTCTCGCCGAACATGGTCAGGAAGACGGTGAAGTTGATGGGGCCGCTGGCCTCCTTTACCATGGCTTCCAGCTCCTCATTCTTCACATTCAGTTGGCCCATGGTGGCCAGCACGTCCCTGAGATCGTCTTTGCTGATGATGCCATCTCTGTTCTGGTCAATGATTGTGAAAGCCTACAAGGGTGGAGTGAGGGAATTTAAGAGTGGTCAGTGGAGAAATTAAACTGTGATTCATTTGTTGTTTGAAATAAAAGTTCACCGCTACACACTAAATAAAAACAACGGTGAAATTACGACAGTGAAAACTAAGATCCTCTAATTTCTCACACAAGTCCTTGTCTTAAGACTTGTTTATAATAACTACTTTGTGAGGTAGTCTGCCAACATCAACATGTAAATGTGGAGCTGTTCTGCACCTCTCTTTCCACATAGCTGGGTGTAACACCCTGTGAAACCAAAGATGGCATTGCAAACTTTTTGGGACTTGGCAGCTGGTCAGCCACTTGTCTTTCTTAGGTGTTAAAATGGTCTCGGAATTTGAGACAAGCCCCTTCTGACATTTAAGGAGAAGGTATCAATTACAGCTGTCACCAACCACGTCCTTTTTAAAAAAAAAAAAATTACCTTGTGAATGTATTTTATGACCCTGTCCCCAATGTCATTCTCCTGGAGCATGTGACAGGTCAGCCCAGCCTCTGTCACCTTTGTATTCCCTTTTCTTCATACCTATAAATCTACTGATCTCCATTTTTAAATTCCTAAATATAGACTCAACTTCAAATTTTGTCTTGTTCTTTCAACCTTGAGCACTTGTTCCTGCCTTGATAAATATCACTGTCCACCAGCTGCTGGTCGGCATTCCTGCGGGGTCACAGAGGGAGTGTTTTGAGTCTCCGAGGAAGATTACTAAGCTAAACCCCAAAGGAGAAGAAGCCGCTGCCGTTGGAAAACTCATATTTACAATCTGACCATGCTGACGAGGACTTTTGCTCTAACGCACTCTAAAAAATCAAGTCTATACCTTGTGGAAACAGTTACCTTGCTTCCAAGGTCAAATGATACACAAAGGCATCAGGGAAGAGTACAATTTGTACTACTCCAAAAATCAAACAATAATTAAAAACTTGATGCATTAGAGATGTGATGCAGATAATTTTTACCTCCTTGTACTCCTGGATCTGGCTCTGCTCAAACATGGAGAACACATTGGAGGATCCACCCTCACCCTGCTGCTGCCTCCTCTTGGCCTTCTTGGGTGCCTGTGGAATGAAAGATTAAATTTAATTCAAACATTCAACTAAATTATTAGACAAAGTGATCATTTATGATTCTAATCTAAAGATTCTGGGACCTTCAAGGATATGTTACAATGTTTATTGAGTTGGAAAAAAAATACAAAATGTAATTAATGGATTATTTTACTAACTTCTTCATCAACTTCTTCTTCTACAATTGCAGAACACTGACAAAGGTAAATCAATGTGTCTTGGCTTTTGCAAAATTGTGAACAAGTTGTAGTTTTATCTTTTCAAAGCATTTTTGTTTTTGTTTCTGCAAAAGTAGTCAATAAATTTTAAATCTTTCACCCAAAATTTAAAGCACTATGCATTTGGTTATGGGGTTATAAAAAATATTCCAGTCATTCCAAAATATTTCAAAGTATCTGGTAATGATTGGAGGAAGTGGAACTTAAGCTTAAGCCACCAGATAAAACTTTCGGTTGGGGCAAAATCCACACTTTGGAAAACTCAGCTTATGACAATTTTCCTTTGAGGGCTTTTGGTAATCCAGTAAATATTTCAGTGATGCCATTATGTCATCAGCCTAGTGTAGAGAGGATCCCACATGCCTAAAAATTGCTCTCCCCAGGAACATGGCTTCACTCACCATCTCTCAAGATTGTGGAGTTGTTGTTGGTCAAGAAGAGAAGCCTACGCCAAAGACGATGTGACTGACGTGTAAGTATTGGACCCATGGGGCCTTATATACTAGCCCACAGTGGGCTAACTTTAGCCACACCATCAGGTTTGGCAGGGAAACAGAGCTGAGGAAAAGTAACAGAAAAAAGGAGGAGCGAGGAGGTGGCGGGGTGGGTCGGCTTACCGATGTTCCGAAATAGGTCCCAGGAGTCTTGGAATGAGGTGAATTCAATGCCAACACAGGAATGACTTTAGTGTCATCTGTGGACTAATATGGCAAAACTGACAGACAGGAAATGCAGTAGGACAACTGAGCTGCCTCCGTACTTTTCTTGTTCTTCACACGGCGTGTCTTTGTTGTGACTATTTTGGTTTCCTTTACATCGAAAATGAAAGATCAAACACGGTGTACAATGTCAGACTGTTGCTACCTACCACATTTAAAGCACACATGGACTAATTAACAGCCACGTGTTGCTCAAAGTGCCAATGTAAACTCGCAGTCAACATATCCTGAAGTCATCACCTATCTAATTGATAGGTCTGGTCTGAGATTAGCCCACTAACAGTCGTGAAACTTGAAATCACTTGGCTGATGAACATTCGTCTAGCTCCAAAGTCACGTAGCTGCTAGTCCTTGAGAAATTGTGACCTTGTATTGATAAGAAATTAAAAGTCATTTAATACTCATTGGTATGACTACTGAATTTATAGCTTTTAAAAACATAAGTAAATATAGGCCATTTGAACAAAAACAGAAAAAAACTTGACGTAATACTCCAAGGTATGTATTCTTGGAGTATAATGAGGGATATATATTAAATTATCTTAAACCAGCTTGTTTTATTCATGCAGTTTCACTGTGTTTGCAGTTTAAATATTGAAATTTAAAATGAAATTTTTTTTTATTGTTCATGAAAAAAATAGCTTTTTAGCTTGTCTGTAAAAACATCTAATTTTAGTTTCTATGATATAAATGATGAGCAACAAAACATGATTAGATTGAAAGAACAGCTTTCTCACCATGGTTGCACTAATTTTGGTGACTCCTGGAGTTTCCCAGTATAGTTGCTTTAGAAAAGGACAAGTGGCCCACCCACCGAAGTCCATATATGAGTCCCATAGGCTACCATCAGTCACACCACTGTAGAGCTATCTACCGGAATCCAGTACCAGTGTGTGAAATGACACTGTGTCTGTAAGATAAGGATTTCACTAGATTTGTTGTATTGTTAAAAAAAAACCTCATCTAAGATCTAACCATTAGACGTAAAGACAATTATTTGCAGAGAAGCAAAACTGCAATTGCAATGAGAATGCCACAAGGAGCAGACCAGTCACTTCAAGTATGGAGTTAAAGGTGAAAAGAGACGCTCACTGAGAAAGCGACGAGCTCCGTCAAAGACCATAAAAACAAGACAGCTGTACAGACAAAATTAGCTCTGCCTATCCCTGCCATTCTGTTTCTCAGCCATTTTGTCTCTTCTAAAATTCAACAGACTTCCTTCTTGGTTTAGTTTGACCCTATACAAATTTGGTCCTTTGTTTTTTTTTTTAACCCAAGGAATCACTGGCCTGCTTTAAGTGGGAGTGTTTGGGAACTTGGATTAAATAAACATATTTAAGTGTCAAAGATTTCTTGATATCGCAAATTTGATTTTCAAATTACAAATCAAGCATCAAATGTAATTCTGTTCATTATCTTTAAAAAAGCATTAGCAGAAAAGAATGTCTACCAATCTAAAATTTTTCAATATGTATGATGACTCACAAAATCATTCAAATCATGAAGATACTTGATTGTGTTGGAGTGGCTGGTGTGGATTTGATGCTGGACACATTAGTACATTAGAATGATAGTGTTTTATTTCAAGTAACAAGAACATTATTTCATTTCACACTTTGTGTTACTGTTAGGGACATCTTTAAAATATAAAACAAATCATTTCACTGAAGCAGAGATGAATAATGTCAGATTATTTATTGCCTTTATGGCATTATAGATTTAACTTTGTTTAAAAACATATACACATTAAAAATGAGAAATGTATGTTCCCGTTATTGTAATTCTTATTTACAAGATATGCAATGTCACTAGTTATTAAAAAATCGAAGTGTAGTGTTAGGTAACCTCATCCAAAATCTATCAAATTTCCTTCCTCTACAAATTCTGCTCCTCGTTCCTTTTTTGACCAGTCAGCAATCAGTTCTTTCACCTCTTTTCCAAAATCTTCATGCAGTTTAATAAATTCTTCTTGGGTGCCAAAAGAAACCCCTGACCACTCTCCGAATTGCATCTCAGGAGTGTTAAGGGGCACGGCACTGGCATTCTTCCTGGGTTTTGGTTTGGGTGACCGTTTATAAGCTGGCTTTGATGAAACGGTCGGAGATTGAGCAGTCGGCACAGAGCTGAGACCCGGTCCTGATCCCACATCTGGCGCTGGACACAAAGGTTGTGCACTAAAAGTGGTTACTGGATATCCTGTTTCTGCTGTGTTGAAATTTGGCATGACGAAAGGGTTTGTTGGCTCACTGGAGAACTCGTGTAAAGCATCTGAGAAACAGACACACAAATAAACAGATGAAGTCTAATCACAGTTTCTTAAGTAGAACTCGAGTTGGTAATATTTTAGGGAAGTTTTTGTTGCCTTTCAAACTCTTTACATCCTGACAGTAATCAATGATGAAACCATTCGGCTCATCAGACTATATTAAAAGACTGGATGGCCACCTGGGTTTCCACCTACAAAGCTTCCTACATGAACTCACTGCACATGACTGGAGTCTTACCTAAAGGCTAAACAGATCCAAAGCTACATCTATTAGAAGTTATACTGGAGTTCTGTACATTAATTACAAATGTAATTTGGGTTTCATACAGAATTCTGCCTCAGGATCAAATACTCCATCAAATCCGAGACAGTATCAAATATTTAATATTAAGACTTTCATACGAACAAAAGTTTCAGTTCTATTAATCAGTTATGGTTTAATCAAAATGAATAATAAAGAATATGAACTGGGGAATCATTCAGAGGAATGTCATACATCACTAAACAACAAATCTACAAACAGTTGGTTCAGTTCCTCTTTGATAAAATCTGATCATTTATTTGTTACTAACTTGACTTAAGGTAATCATAATGTATGCAGATATAAGTTGACAGATATTATGTCTAAACCGTGTACCACTGTGTACATGGGCTCTGTAAACAGGGATCCAAAGCCACACAGCTGCTGCATAGAACAAAGAGAGCTCTCTTTCAACAAGAGATAAAACATGAAGTCACTCTCCGGTCCTCACCTCTGTACTTTTTCTCCATGTCCAGCACTATCAGGGACAGGTAGTTGTGATTGGCTGACTGCAGGGCTTTGATCCAGCTCTCCTGACTGTCCTGGTCCTCAGCGGCAAACTTGTAGGTTCGAAGCCCTGGCTCGCTCCACTCCAGCGAGAAGGCGAACTGCTCCTCGGACTCACACAGCTGGACTGTGCAGCCCTCGAGAACAATCACTCCTGTCAGGTCGCGGTCGGACGGTCGGTCCTTGTAGAAAAGGAGGTTTCCCTTCAGCACAAACCAGCGCTTCTGATAGGAAGTTTTGATCTCACCCTGTGGGAAATTAGTGCCATCTGTGGTTTATGGTGTCATTTAGAAACTCATTTACTCAATTCATTACACAACAGGCTTTGTGAAATAAGCAGCCGAATGGGAACTTTAATGTGTGGTGTGAAATTACAGATCTTATTCTCTTTTCGGCTTTTCCCTTCAGGGGTGGCCACAGCGAATCAGTTCACACATCACACCTGACACTTTCCTCCACCCGTTCCATCCTGCCTATACACGCTTCTTCACCTCTTTTCCACACTCTCCATTGCTCTGGACTGTTGACCCTAAGTACTTAAAATCCTCCTCCTTCTTGATCTCTTCTCCCTGAAACCTCACTCTTCCACTTGGGTCCCTCCCATTCACACACATGTACTCTGTCTTACTGCGGCTAACCTTCATTCCTCTCCTTTCCAGGACAAACCTCCACCTCTCTAGCTTCTCCTCCACCTGTTCCCTGCCCTCACTACAGATCACAATGTCATCTGCAAACATCATAGTCCATGGAGATTCCTGTCTAACCTTGTCTGTCAGCCTGTCCATCACCATAGCGAACAAGAAGAGGCTCAGAGCTGATCCCTGATCAGCTCTCTGCTTCAGTGACTCCCTGATCAGCTCTGAGCAGTACAGAGCTGATCTCTGTACTTCTCTATCAACATCCTCAAAGCAAATACTGCGTCTGTAGTACTCTTTTTTGGCATGAAACCATACTTTTGCTCACAAATGCTCACTTCTGCCCTTAGTCTAGCTTCCACTACTCTTTCCCATAACTTCATTGTATGGCTCATCAGCTTTATTCCTCTGTAGTTGCCACAACTCTGCACATTTCCCTTGTTCTTAAAAATGAGCACCAGCACACTTCTCCTCCACTCCTCAGGCATCTTCTCACTATCTAAGATCCTGTTGAACAACCCAGTCAGAAACTCTACTGCCACCTCTCCTAGACCCTTCAATACCTCCACAGGTGTATCTTCAGGACCGAGTGCCTTTCCACTCTTCATCCTTAAATACATTAAATAAATTTTAATTGACAAAACGCTCTGAATTAAGAGAAAGACTTTCTCTTTAAACTATTGTTCTTTGCTGAAAAGGTAAACAGGCCACGTGTGACCTACTTCCTCTTGTGACCAGCGCTGTGTGACAGGTCTTACCTTCTTGTACAGATACCCTTCTTTGTCTATTGGTGAGTTACAGGATTCGTAATAACTTATTATTTTTTCATGGATCTTCATTTCAACACCACATGCTGCTCGGAAATGAACCTGCAATAAAAAAAATTAAAAAAGGAAACTTGACTATATGGTCTACTTCCTTATTTTTTGTTGTTGTTTCTTTCTCTTTTGTTTTTGTAATCATTGTTAAGCGCTTCGGTAGCGCACAGCACTCATATTCCTGAGATAAATCTTTAACAATAACACAGTTTAAACCGTGTTGGAAACGGACCGTCAACAAAACAGCGACTGTCTGTCAAGCGGAAGCGACCCACCAGCCGAGTTTCTACCGTCTGACTTAGTTACAATAAAACAAGTCTGAACGTTGTTATTTGTTTGGTTGTCTGTCTGTTTGTTTTAACGTGACTGTTTTCAGTGGAGGAACTGTGAAGGCAGTCCTGTCACTTCCACTTTTCTCTCGTTCACTCACCTTTAAAGCGTTGCAGTTGCCAGCAGCGGGTGTGTCAATCACTTCCTGGTTGAAAAGGTAAAGCTCTACGTCATCAGCGCGTCACGCACCCGCTTAGAAACTGAGTCTTGTTGCTGTACAGGTGAACTTTTTAGCTGGTGAAAGTTTATTTCTTTACTTTCTAGTATTCCTTAAAAACGGCTTACACCCATGGAGGGGTGTCAGACATAAGTTCTCTAGTTAGTTCATAATATATTACGTTACAACTGTTACTTCAGTAAACCTTGACTGATGTTAAGTTCTCTAAGGAAAAAAAAAATCACTGAAATCACTTGTAGCGACAATAAATTTATTTTTGTTGTGGAAACTCTTTTTGTTAAACAACAACAAAATAATAACTTAATAAATCTGTAATAAATATATCTGTCACAGAGCAAGAAATTAGTTTGGAAAAAACACTTTTCATTGACAGTAACTTTTGTCATATTTAAATTAGTTTCACTGTCTATCTCATTTTCTTCAAAAATTAATCATCATACATACACTACTGTAATCTATAACACATAATCGAAGAAACCCTTTGACACCATTAGATATAAATCTTCCTAATACAAAATAATTATCACATCTTCTAACAGAGATGTATTAATACATTTGTGAAGTAAATGTCAGTTTCTTTCACTTTCCATACTCTTCTTTATCTCAAGCATTGCTGATAATATACATTTAAATGACAAACATTAAAAACTGGAGATGCTGAATGAAATATGCACTTTGCTGACCAGCACTTCACACTCAAGTTGTGAAGGAGAAAAGTGCTAATGGAAATGCTGGCCATGTGCAGGGCATCTATTAGCTAAGACAATGGAAATAAACTGTATGAATATATCACAATAGCCAGGATATTTAAAGAATAATGCAAATTAAAGATACAGTATTTTTGGCAAAACTGCCCACACTGTTACGCAAAAATGACATTGGCTATGCTGACATTATGCCCGAGTCCTGAACCATTCATTATGTGCAAAGACGAGACTAGAACAAATACGACACATTTCTCTGCAATCAGCAAATTGCTCCTGCTAGTGATGAGTTAAAAGACTGGCCTTTAAAATAGAACTTCTAAACGAAATCTTTCGCGGACTCTCTTCGATCAGCTACTGTGCTGATCTTGCAGGTAGTTCAGTATAATCATTGCCGCTGCTCCCTCCAATCTTGCTGTAACTGCAAAATCTCTCCAATATGGACCTTTTGGTGTCTTTTCAAATTCTCACCCCGACTAAAGCTCTTCCCACACTGGTTACAGTAGTACGGTTTCTCACCTGTGTGGACCCTCTTGTGTTTTTTCAGGTCTCCTGCCTGACTGAATCGCCTCCCACACTGTACACAACCATACGGCTTCTCTCCTGTATGACAACGCTGGTGGATCCTCAGGTTCCCGACCCTGCTGAAAGTCTTGCCACATATAACACACAAGTGGGAGTCCTCTCTCCTGAAGTGATCCGTCCTTATTTTTCGTCCATCAAATGCAACCCTGTTCATTTTTGCAAATCCATTTCTCCTCGGTAAGACATTATTTGAGTGTACAAAGAAAAGCCTGCAAGGGTCAGCAACAACTTGTGGACTGTGTGCCTCATCAGAGTTGGTACAAGAAGAATTACAACTTAATTCAACTAAAGCATTAGACTGTTCTTGAGGACACTGTGGTTCTGATGGTGTAAAGTCTGTTGGCTCTGGTTCTAGTTTAATATGAGCCAAGTTCATCCCAAGTAAGTTATTTGAGTTAGATGTGCATAGAGTGTTGGATGACAGAGCACTGCTTGCCGTGTGTGATGTGTGATCGATCATGTGTGGCACCACTTCTGGTTGTGCTTTAGAACATTCTACTGTTTGTACCAAGTTGCAATGGGCTTGTGATTCAATGCTATTGAAGCAATCATGTTGTTTCAGTATGTTTTCCACATCATGGTCCGGTTTGTGACTGATGATCTTCTGCTCAGTGACAGGAAGTTCTGAGTTCTGCCTCAAAGAATGGACTGACTCCTGCTCTTCATTCTGCACTTGTCCCTCAGGTAATGGACTGCTTGTTGGTGCATCATCTGTGAAATAAAGACAGACAATAAAAAGCGTTACATACTTACTAAGTCATGAATCAATAACATCTCACCAAATGATAATGATATCCATAATGAGGTTTTTAGATAAATCAATTTATTACACACGTTTGTTCTCCTTTGTTATGCTGTCCTGAAGTGCCTCCAGTCTTCTCTTCAGACTCTTATTCTCTCTCTGCGTTCTGGCAGTTTTCTCTTGGTACTCCATCACGGTTTCCTTGACCACCTCCAGGACCTCCTGCACAGCCTCGGTCAGTACTTTGGCCACACGAGCGTTCAGACGTTCAAGTTTTGACATCCTGAATAAAAACATCAGTAAAAACACTAAATGACACTGAACATCCTTGGCAAAGCCTCTGGAAAATGAGAAGCATGTATCAAATATTACTTTATAATCAACTAAATACAGCCCTGCTGTACAGAAAATTGCAAAAAGTCAATTTTTTGACATATTTTTCGTCACAAATGTAAGACACTTTGAGACTTGAGGAGCCTTTTCTGATCATAAACTGGTCCCAATCGATGATGCTGTGGTAATTTGTCATCTATGGATACCATACTGATCCTCGCCAAGGGTAATACTCCTCAAATCCATGCTGGTGGAGGGGGACAATTTTTTGGAGTGCAGATATATAACTCAAACAAGGGCCGCTCCTCAGTCTGTAAGATCTGTATTTACAGTCAGTCAAGCGTTAACTCAAGTACAGACTCCAGCCAGCGTTCCCATGATATAACATCATAACATACAGAAACATTACTTTGTTTTGTGTTTCATATTTGACATCGTTAAATATTAAACCAGCTCAAACATGTCTTAATGCCCCTGACAAAAGTATAAAAATATACTTTACCTGAAAATAGAAATTACTGGACAAACGCGAACGTTGATAGCCAATGTTAGCTACATTAGCTAACCCTGCACTTTGACGTTGTTCTCTTCAACTTTTAAAATAAGGTACGGCAGTGTGGTTGTTAATTTATCAATGTTCTTGCCTTATTTTGATTTTAATCAACGTTACTTAAAAATGTAAACAATAATACAACGCAAATCTACGCGCGACATAAAACCTTCCCGACTACAAGGTTACATACGGAAACATGAACGAATCACTTCCTGTGTCACGCAGCCCTTCAAAATAAAAGTTGTATATAATGTACATACATTTATCCACAAATTTTTCTGATACAACATAAAAGTTAGTTGTCATTTTCCATGGCGCAGCCATTCCAGCTAGATAAAACGTGACGTCAGTCTTAATACATGCAAACTAGTCACAAGAGAGAATATCTTAGTAATATGAAATTATTATTTTTTTTAAATGTCATTTTATCAAATATGGAAGTATGCATCCATGTTACTAAACGTCATACTAAGCATTCACATGCACAAATATTTTAAGATGGAAATCTAGAGGAAAAACCCACAAATATTAACCACATCAAAATTAAAGATCCATGGCTTTCTTTGTGGTAAGTGAATTACTGAGAGTAGCCTGTACATGTTAATCACAGTATCCACTCCAGCCAAGTTAACTGAAGCACACTCAAGGTATTCCTTTGATAGTTTATTTGCTTACAGCCATTGCTTTTCTCTTCTTTATGAGAGATCAATCCTAAAACTGCAGTGGGCTTGTTGCCCATTTTGACATGTCATAACAGGAAAAACGATTCAATACTAGTTTAGGGTCACTGAATGTGACTCAGTGTAAATGAACCTTTATCACCTATATTTCCTTTTCTGCTGTAGTAACAGAAAATGCCTCATGTGCTGCAAGCCCTTTGCTTCAGTGTTTTCCTGTCGAGTTTTCTGTGTAATGATCATTTGCTCAATGTTGCTTTAGGAAAGAAACTTTGTAGGATGAAGGGCTCTTGTAAAAAAACCCACTGAGATACACATAAAAAGAACGATACCAAACACTTTTATTTGGTTTGGAAATAACAGATCCGTACAATAATCTCTACGATAAGAAATCATGAAACAAGTCTAGCAACTGACTAGCGGGAAGTGAGGAAGAGGGAAATTTTGACCAAAATAAAGAAAATATCAAGAAGGCACCATTACCTTTTTGCTTTTAAAGCTGCATCTTTTTCTAAATAAGACTTTGGTACATTCAACTAATCTAAAAAAAAAAATCCTCATTATGGGCTAACTTTGCATTTACAGAGCCAGCTAATAACATGCCCTTAAATACAAGTAACACAATACATATCAAACATCTGGATACAACACACAACAGTAATGAAACACTACAGTCTTACAGATGAGTTTTCTGATGTTTCTTCATGTTACTTGAGTGACTGAAACTTTTGCCACAATGAGTGCAACCAAATGGCTTCTCTCCTGTGTGGTAGCGCAGATGCACTGTGAGGTAGCCTGACTGACTGAACCTCTTCCCACATACGAAGCAGCAATATGGTTTCTCACCTGTGTGCACCCTGTTGTGTTTTTTGTAATCGCCTGCATGCGTGAAGATGCGTCCACAATGCGAGCAGCAGTAGCGTTTTGGGGCATTTTTCAGGAATGGTCTTGAGCCTGAACCTCCTATTGTGTTTAGTTGAGAGGTGGTTTCGCCTTCTGCACCAGCAGCAGTTGTACTGTTGCAATTTTGAGACAAAGACTCTTCTATTCCATTCTGGAACAGACTGAAGACGGCTCCTGACCCATAACAGATTCCTGAGTTGACTAGGGGTTGTCCTGAGCTGTGTCTCTGTAAGGATGCGCTTGTATCAGCATCATCCAAAAAATAATTGGTGATGGGTATGGGATCGTTACCTGACGTTGGCTCTATTTTCCTTTTTGAATGGTCTACATACTTTGAAATAGGTGCAGAGAGTCCAATGTCAATCTCTATTTTAGGTGTTTTTGGAGTATTTGCCTTTCCACCCCCTACAGGGAGATTTGATACAGCTCTAGAGGAGAGACTGGAAGTGGCTAAGGATGTGATAGATGTTTCACAGTCAATATCATGGAATGGATACGATGGACAGATGATGGCAACGCCTTCCTCCAAATCTTCTTTCTTTTTTTGATCTGTGAAACTTTCCTCTGCATCAGAGCGCTGCGTTACCGGTGCAGGACTTACACCTGCATGACAGCACAGGTAACAAAGCAGAATAAAAAGACAAAAGATTTTTATCAAACAGTTGTCAAAATTGCATAATAAAAGTTGTAGACATATATTGCATTACCAGAGTTTTCCACTTTTAACTGATCCTGGAGCTCCTGCAACCTCCTCTTCAGAGTTTGGTTCTCTCTCTGTGTTCTAGCAGTTTTCTCCTGGTATTCTGATACAGTCTCTTTCACCACCTCCAGAACCTCCTGCACAGCTTTAGCCAGCAATTTTTCCACTCTGATTGTCAAACGGTCTATTTTGGACATCTTTATGGCGTTAAAATATAGAGAATATGTGTTCAGCATTGTGCTTTTTTTTGACAGACCTTTGCATATGATTCCACCCGTAGAAGTCAATTACCAAAATGATAGTGTAATATAACACTGTCCACATATAAAAACAGGTCACCACAATTATACACAAATGAATTAGAAGAAGTAACGCCAGGATTTCACCTTTGTGAACTGACAGGCTCTTCAATGTCACATTTCAATTATCAAAACTTTTAAATCTTAAAAGATCATACCTTGAACTTATCGTGACCCTGTTAATGAATATCCGGTATCAATTCTATATTTATCTTAAAATATTCCAAATGAGAACGGTCATTGTTCACAACATTCACACTTGCCTTGTGCAGAATGTCTTCCTCACACTAATCCAGAAACAACAGGTTGGGTTTTCACGAAATGAAGGAAGTCCAACAATGGTTGACGGAATAATTCTGCCGGTAGACGAAGGTTTAATGCGTCCGTACCAGAAACACCCTGCAAGAAATAGTCCATTAGTCTGATTGTGACCTTTCAACTTCCGGGTTACGAGGGAGGCGCTTGTGAGCCCAAAATGAATTAAGGGTGTATGGAGCCGAAACATCCAAATTAAACATGAACGGGTAACAAATTGCAACAGTTTTTACTGTGTAAAATAAAATGAGTGGTGAGAGTACAAAAAGTTGTGTTTGGTTTTTTTTTTTTGTCATATGTAATAGATGTGACCTCACGCCTCGAACCTCTTCGTTTCCTTCAAGCACCAGAGGCGGCAGGGATCCAACACGAAGCGCGTTGCTGCCACCTTGTGGTAATTACTCGAACAGGTTCATTTTGACACATTTATTTCCCGTCTGGTGATCTCTTCCAGCGTTATTTCCGATTCCTGTAGAATTTATCAACTTCCTGTCACTGATGGACAAAATCCTGAATAACTCTTGACTCGTGACAAACACTTTTAGAAAGTCCCTTATTGTTAAAATATAGTCATCAAGCCTGCGTTCCTCATTGATTTAATTTATTTTGTATGTTATGAGGTAAATAATCCACTGAGCTCATGGTCACATATTTCACAACACATCTCAACTTGCATTTCAACAACAGATTGCATTTGCCCAAACAAAAAATATGCTTTAAAGGTCTGGTTACATATTCAAACATTTCTCATATTTTTCCTAATAAAGAGGCTGTTGCATGGCTGCCACAATAAAACACAGAATACTGACAAATTCAGCAGTGAACTTTGTAAATTCATGCATTTGATCGTCTTCACCATCATTATATAGTGAAAAAATAAAACATGCGCTTGAATGTAAACTGGCAGTTGTGTATTCATGGCGTTGTCTCCTCAAACAAACTCAGCAGGTTCTTTGGTTCCAAGCTCGGTCGGGGTAAATCCTCATCTGTTCGTGTCCAGTTGCGACTGTGTCGCTGAAAGGACTTGTTGGATGAAGTATGTGTGGATTTTTCTGTGTGTAGCTCTGCATGTATGGGGCTTGCACTGGGTGCCAATACGTGATGGGAACCGTTTGATAAGACGCTGTAAGGGGTGTCCGCTAAGTTACAGGGTGACCAGTCACCAAGATTTGAGTGAGTTGGTGTGTGGGCAGGACTGCGATGGCTGTGTGTTGGTGAACCTTGGAGGGGAGTGGATGTGCTTTCCATAGTCAGTCTGGATTTGATCCTGTGGAGGAAATTAGAGTAAGTGAGGAAAAAAGAAAACAGCTCAAAGAAAAGAATCCTTGACTGGCATTTCTTTACATCACTTCAAACATAGAAAAAAACGTAATTAGACAAACTTTTGGTCAATTGTATTTCTGATATCAAGAAAAACAAACTGAGAAATGATCTTTTGTGCCTTTGGCATTAAGAGCAGGGCCAAAAAGATATCAAGAACACCATTGTATTAATATAATGAGTCGCTATACCTGTGTGAGAAAGTAGGAGAAACTTCTGGGTCTGCGGGGTTCAACACAAACACTGAATCATCCTCTGGGCTCCCCGAGTCAGCGTGCAAGGCACTGAGGGCGAAGGAGAAATCTCTGTCCGAGCCTTCCTTTGGAGGAGTGCATGGTACTGGCTTGGTCCAGTACGGTACGAAGGACACGTGAAAGGACGACAAGAAGCTACACCCAAAGCACACCACCGACTGTGAGGAAGATCAGAACAACATAGTGGCACAAGTTTAAGGTTTAATTATATTAGACCAAGTTTATGATAAGCGGCATGTGCTTATTGACTTGGTAAAGACAGCAGATCGTGAACCAGTTAAGCCAACAGTTCTACCAAATTGACTTTAAATAACCAATGTCAAACAAGAATGTTTAACTGTTTATAAGACACGTCACCTGACAGAAGGAGACCAGTGTGAGCACAGCCTCTGCAACCATTAGATATATCTGCCTTTTCCACCTGTGTTTACAGACAGAGGGGATAGAAAGAAGCTCAGAGACTTTTGGTCGCAGAGTCGGGTCTGGGGCGAGCATCATTCGTAGTATTGTCTGAAGCTCCGCTGACAGGCCTTCAAAAAGATGAAAATAATAAAAAATACTGCTTGTTTGAATGAAGAAAACAAGAACAGCAAGTTAAGAGCATTTGAAAAGAAAGACCTTACCACTGGCAAACTCTGTGGGTAGGCAACCCTGCCTGAGTTGTTGCCAGCCCTCTCCTCCGTTTGGAACCTCTATATTACAGGCAAGCTCCAGAATAGAAACACCCAAACTACATGTAAAAAAAGTTATATTTAGGGAGTAACTTATATCTGAAGAATTTGTTAGGTTTTTGGTTTACTCTTTTTAGCATTAGTACCTAAAAACATCGGCAGCAGTTCCATACTCTCCATGGAGCAGCTCAGGAGCCATGTACCTCGGATCTCCCTCCTGGACATCCTCTTTCACTTTGACACCTACTGGCTCTCTGTTCTTTTTATTGAGCTCAAGAAGCAGGCCGAAGTCCCCCAATTTGAGACGTCCAGACTTAGTCATGAGGATATTAGCAGGCTTAACGTCCAGATGCACAAAACCATGAGAGTGCAAGTGTTGCAGTGCTGAGAGGAGGTCACACAGGTAGGCCCACGCTCCAGGTTCATCTGTATTGAAACAAGTTAGAATGCCATGGGATTTGAATATGATAAGATACAGACAATTCAACATCCATAGATTTCATCATATGTCTTTCAGGTAGACCTAGGCCAGGAGGCTGGTTTTCAGCATGAAGTAGCAGACTGGTGCTACACAACTCCGTCTGGATGTAAAGCCGGCCACACTCCTCCCAGGCGGCCACAAAATGCAGGATGTGAGGGTGGGGGCAGACACGCTCGTGATTCCTGGCTTCCCTCACACTCTGGTTCCTGTCACTGTTCCCCCTGAAGCGATGAGCCGACCGCTTGACGGCATACTGACGGCCATCAACGTTGCTTTTCACCTTAAAAAAATTCAGGAAATAAAGAAACTTCAGCATCTATATTATGCCATTATCATATACAAATACATGGTACATACATGAATTTTTTTTGTGTGTTGCTAACCTTGTAGACCTCTCCAAATGATCCTCTTCCTAACAGGCCCAAATTAGTAAAACACTGACTAAAATAGGACTGTTGTTTGGTGGGATCGTATACAGAATTGGGAGGGGGGGACTCACTGAGGGAACTAGATAAGGGTGTCCAGGGGGATGAATGCAGGGGCAGTATCCTGCTCAGAGGGGGGCATCCCTTGGATGGCGCAAGTGGGGGCAGAGTGTGAGAGATCCGTGCCGGGGAACAGTAGGGGGAGTTGGATAATGATGATGAGGAAAAACGTGTGCGCCGCTTTTTGAGGGAGAAAGATTGCTCTGCGTGGGAGAAGTGGGTGGGAAGAGGCAGAGGAGCACCGGACACGGTGGTCTCCACTGCCACCGACATGGTGCCAGGACCTCAGTTCTTTTCTTTGAAGACAGTGAGCTGCAAAATATAAAAGGAAAAACAAACAAAAACAAACAAAAATATAATGAAACAGAACTAGCATCCATGGGTAAAGTATACAGTCATATGCATTCATGCTGATACTGCGGTTCTAAACATTTGGTAAACTCATGTGGTAAACAATACTCAAAACAAAACAAATGCAATTCATTAATGTCTAAATTTTAACCAAGAATTTCACCTCTGATTAACGCAGAACATTGACGTGGATTAACTGATTTACATTTTGACTTACATGCTGAAAAAAACCACATTAACACAATCCCAAACATTAAAGACAAACGTCAACACTTCAAAACAGCTTCAAGCTAACGTTAACTCAGGGCGGACTCTGTCAACAACACAACCTAGACTGAAAGCTTACGCTACAAAAACTGGAACTGACAGTTCAACGTTAACCAACATATAAAATAAATAACGTAATGGCATACCATAATCCAGTATCAAAGGACAAATTACTAGCTGTGTCGAACTCAGACGGTGCGTACACTCTCGAGCATGTAAGTAACCCGCGCCAAATTCTAAAATTATGCGCAGTATTGCGTACTTCCCTTATGTGAATACAAAACTCAATTACGCAATATACGGAAGTACGCAAGCGGTGCAGTCTGGGGCTCTGCGGCACAAACACGGGGCTGGCGGAATTGAGTAGCTAGCTAACCCACTGAAATGGTAACTTTTTATTATTATTATTATCCGTACTTTATAACATTTCTGTCTCTTTATAAGCACAGAATGAACGTTCAGCCCGTTGTCAGAAAAATGTCACCGCTTTAACGACAAGCGATGCTGTCCGATGTCGACATGTTCGGTTCAAGCTTGTGTTTGTTAGCCGGCGTGCTAACTATCTTTGTCTAACCTGGAGGTGTTGAATTGATCACCGTCCAAACCAGTGAGGATAATCACATCAAATCAAAGTTTCCCGTCGTTATCAGACCGATTACCGATTAACTGACGGTTCAAATTTCGCATCAAAAACCCTAAATATGATTCGTGATGACTGTTTTTTCGGATTTGTACGATGCCTCATCCAGGCAGTTGGCTGCTAGCCCATGAATGGCATGAACTGTGTGGGTCGATTAGCTTGAATAAGTGTTTAAAGCTCCCTGACATATCAGTAAAACACCCAATAAATACTTACATTTATAAAAGGCTTAGTTGTTTTAAAACGCTTTAGACAAAAATACTCTTGACCTACTGAGGCGTTCCATCAAATAAAAGGATTTACAGTCTGTTGAGCTTTTAAGTAATATCTGAACCTGAGCATCAGGTATCCTGTGTAAAGTGTGTTGAACTGTATGTAAGAACCATCAGAACTGGTTGCCATAGAGATAGAATTTTTTATTTTTTTTGTCAAACATGTTTGTTGTCTTCTCTCTCCCCCAGGACGTGTTTTTAATGATCCGACGACACAAGACCACAATCTTCACAGATGCCAAAGAGTCTACCACTGTTTATGAGCTGAAGCGTATTGTTGAAGGAATTCTGAAAAGAACACCTGAAGATCAGAGGCTCTACAAAGTGCGTTTAGAGCCAAGTATGCCAGTGATACTGAATTTAGTCTCACATAACTTACAGCATCACTGAAACGTTAGTTCAGTCATCCTTAGTGACAGTGGTGACATGTTACTTTTGTTTCCTCTGGGTAACTAAAATATTCTCTGTAAATGTCACTGAGACAAAATTATATTTTGTAGGATGGGGGAGGATTCTCTGTTACTTGAAACTTTTTTTCCACAGGATGACCAGTTATTAGAGGACAGCAAAACACTCGGTGACTCCGGATTCACCAACCAGACTGCCAGACCTCAAGCCCCAGCTACAGTTGGTCTTGCTTTCCGCATCAATGGTAATTTTAATTCATATTTACAATTTAATTTTTGTGGGCTTCTCAGTAATAGGGATGTTCTGTTTTTCCCTCATATTAGGGTGATTTTTTTTGAAGAGATAATCACGTTTTTCTGCTTAGTTTCTACTTTTTTCTGAAATGATCTCATGATCTGGTAGCTGGTATCAGTAGAACCGCTCCTGCCCCATTTCTCTTGGCATCCATATGTTCAGGTACTTGTGTTGAATTCAATATGCAGCAGGAAATGGAAATTTTTTTTAAACTAAGTTTGCATTTAGTAAAAATGATCCAATTTCAAGATTGAGCTGAATTCTTATTTTTCCATTTTCTTAATATATCAATGATGATGCCAAAATTCCAATATTGGCAGATATATTTGTAATAATATTGACCACAAATCTACTTGAGCTTTACTTATGAAATTATTATTTAACTTATTTTTTTAATTATTATTATTATTATTATTATTATTATTATTATAATTATTTTGATTTCAGTGTAAGTGACAATGAAAAAAATCCCAATTAAATTTTATAATCCTTTGATACATCTCTAAGAATTAGAATTGATTTGGATTTTGAGTCATTTATGAATTTATTTGACAAATGATGCACAGTTATTGTATTTGAGGATCCCTTTTGAATCTTTTAAGTAATGCATCATGTAGATTTGTTCTCACAAGGAAGCTATAGACTATCCACCCAGAAGGCTTTGCTGCAGTCGTTCTTTGAAGCAGCTTTGTAAAGGACTGGAGTGACATGCATCTCTGTCACAATGGAGCTAACATTTCTGCTCTGCCCTACAGAGGAGATGTTCGAACAGCTGCACATTGAGGCCTTTTCCAGTCCCCCAGAACTTCCTGATGTTATGAAGCCTCAGGACTCTGGTAGTACTGCCAATGAACAAGCTGTGCAGTGATGACAAGGAAAGGAAGGGAGCAGTGGGGAGAAGAATTGGAAGTGGCTGTGTGAGGATTAACTGCAATTGAAAAGTGGCAGGGTGAAAAATACATAATTTCAATTGGTGTGGTGGGACGTTATACGTAACCCAGCGTATCCATGTTATCGTCTTGCCATCATCCAATCGTTCCCTCAATTTACTTATTCAGTTTTCTTCACAAGTTATTTTTTAATTCTTTATATCCACATCACAAGCAGTTCAGCTCCTTGATTTAGGCCTTGTGTGAGTATGACTGTGTTTGTGTCAGTTATTCAAGTAATTAATATTTGGGGAAAGGCAAAGACATGTCACGGCGCTCTAGTGTAACATGCAGAAGAATCAGATTTTGTTTTCCTTTTGAAAGTCCTTAAACTGCATGAACAGTTTCAAAAGAAATTCTTTGTGTTCTCAAAAATAGATAAACCTTTAACTGAACAAGTCTCTTTGTTGTAATTTTTCCAGTTTTGCTTTATTTTAATTTCTTGCAAAGGGTCTTTGTAATAGTTGTGTTTTTGTCTTTTCATTTTAGTTCCTTTGTCAGTTCATTGTTTCATGTTTTGTGCACTGAGACTGGGGGAAGATACTTCTGACAACAGAAGGTTTTTTCTTTTTTTCGGAGGGGGGCGGTGTTCTCAAATGAGTTCTGCCTGTGACACAGTAATGTTCTGCGGTTAAAACACGAGTTTTGAAAATGCATCATCATGTCACCAGCATCAATGTGTCACCCCCCAACCCCACCCCCCATAACCTACAACTGTGAGCTTCCGTAATTTAAATAAAAATAAACTGGTGACTGACTTTTAATTTTAAACACAGATTTGTATTAATTGTTTAAAGAACTTAAAATTATTTATCTGGTCAGTGTTATGTGTGACTGGGTTGATGGAGATACATTTTGTATTAGGAAGAAAACCACAGATGCTACTAAAAGCATTTAGGCCAACTCGATTTTAAAGCTTCTGCAGCACAGGTGATGAAGAGCCAGCCTGCACTGTGAAACTGAAACTGAAGCAACCAAATGAATCATTTGTTTTAGTGTTACACCTGTGCTTTTCCTACTGTCACATGTCAAAAAAAGTCTCCAGTGAGAAAATCTACTGGTGTTTTGTTTTGTTTTTAAATTTGTTTTGCTGGAATTCTGGTCATTCAATGAAGAGTTCATTTTATAGTTCATACATGATGTTTTAATAAAGACACCATGGTTTTAAGATTTTGTTATTGTCCTGAGGTTTCTTAAGGCTAAGAAAAATAAATTAAAAAATCACAGGTTGCTTAAGTCACTTGACTTTAGCTGCTTCTTATCTCAATTTTAAAATTAAAATGTAGTTCTGTTTCACAAAGTTCCTGAATTTCTTACCATACCAGCTATAAAGGGATTCCCTTGTTTATCAAAACTAACACGATAAATTCATTTGAATTCGGTTAGGATTTATTTGGAGGGGGAGATTTTTTTTTTTTTACTAACATCTTTAGCATTGCCACATGACATGTTATTTTAAAGTTAAATTCCTCAGGGAGTGAAATATGGAAAAAGCATATTTAGATGGATGACAGCGAGTTATTAAATGCGTATCCAAATGTTTGAATTAAAAGGGGCTTTACTGAAATATGTTCTCAACTAATGTAGATTCCATTCTAGTCACTTTAAATGTTTTTCAATAGATAACTACAACAGAAAAAAACCGTGTGATTTCCCCTTTTTGATATAAAATAAAAAGCAGCTTCTTTAATGCTCTAATTGCATTGCATCTGCAATTTTTTTTTCTTAAAGGGGAGGTGCGTATCCGACACTGTTTAAATTGTTTTAACCTTAAAGAACACGAAGACATTTCTCAGTAACTTCTGTCATCTGTCCTGAAGCGCCACTAAATACTTTATAGCCGCAGCCAAATAAGGGCTCAGAATGTCCAGGATGACGTCACGTGTCCGGGGAATGCGGGGTCTGCAACCGCATGTATTTAACTCTGCCGTCTGCTGTCCGAGGTCCGGGTAGGCATTACACAGGAAAAGAGTGGTGTGTGGAAAAAACGGGACGTCCTCCTCCTCTTCCTCTTCCTCCTCCTCCTCCTCCTCCTCCTCCTCCTCCTCCTCCTCCTCCTCCTCCTCCTCTCTTGGCGGATAACGGTGCCCTACAAGTTATTCCGACCGACGCAGACAATAGTCTCACCGTGCGCGGCCGGGATCCACGTCTATTAATGCGGTCCACGTACGCGTGTGTCACACCAAGAGGGAAACACTCGGCTGAAGCGACATCATGGACGATTTGGGTTCGTATTACCGCTGTTCTGCCCTCCAGACGTTAAACTACATGATGAGATATCATCAGGGGTTCTATAGGAAAGGGGTGGTACTCAGAGGAAATATGAATTACCTTTCTTTGTCTTCAAAGACATGAGCGAGGCAGGTCGGATAAAATGGATTTTTTTTTTTTTTTACAGATTGTATCACAAAAAAAAAGGCAAAACTTCTTTTTTATATTGCACAAGGGCTTTTACTCATATGGCATCAAGTGATGTCTTTATCCTTGTGTGTGTGTGTGTGTGTGTGTGTGTGTGTGTGTGTGTGTGTGTGTGTGTGTGTGTGTGTGTGTCTAAATTTACAAGCAGTTGGGACAAAAATGACACGAGCAGTATGAGAACCACTATTTCTGTACTCCGTGGACTACTGGTGAATCTTCATGTATGCCCCTGCAAATTCAATAGATGCTTGGTAAATTAGATTTAAGGGGGATCGGCTGCAGGCAGTCCCCATCCATAAATATTAACAAGTCAAGGATGGACAGAAGCCACTTAATGTGCGACAGACTGCTTCACATTTTTAAGATATCACAGAGGAAGCGTGGCTGTTTGGGACTGATAAAGATGTTCTTCTCTTCCTCAGAGGAATATTACAAGAAGCTGTCCTTCTCTGGGAATGTGAGAAAGGCCCTGAAATAGCCCAGGGCCACACTGCTGTTTCATAAAGCCACAAAGTTTGATGAAAATAGAAAGATTTTTCTTTTGACCTAGTTGCCTGCTTTTTTTTTCTTTCTTTAGTCCACATAAGAATTGAAGGATTTGTGTTTTTTAAAGATTACTGGAAGGCATGAGCAGATCTAGCCAAGCACATCTGGGCACATCTGGATCGGATTGTATGCAGTGAGAAGAATGTCCTGGGCGACTGGCTGAGTGTTGAAGTCAGGCAGTGGCCATGTTTGGGACTCTCAGTTTAAGCTGTTGTCCAATGTTGTAAGTTTATGTGTTGGATCTGGGGAGGCTTTCCGTTGTGAGAGACCACTTGTTTAAGAGGCCTTTGGCCAAGACAAACAAGTCGACGGGCAGCTCTAAATATGGTCATAATTCCCAATGAGTGAGGTTCAGCTCCTTATATGAGCAGTTTAGTCTGTAAAAGTGTGTGTGTGTGTGTGTGTGTGTGTGTGTGTGTGTGTGTGTGTGTGTGTGTTTGTCTGTGTTTGAGAGAAAGAGAAAGAGCAAGAGAGATAGATAGATAGATAGACACAGAGAGAGAGAGATAGAGAGAGAGAGAAAGAGAGAGAGAGAATGCCAGGGGGAGAGTAAGTTGTATATGCAGATTCTCACCACATGCTCGTGCCTTACGTGTGAATCATCTGGGGCTGAAGCGACACAAACCCAGACAGGGTGAGGTAAATTAGGTTGATGTAGAAATTTGGTCCAACATCCCTGATATCATTCAACAAAGACCACCAGAAGGCAAGAATCTGAGGTTCAGAACTTATTCTCGACACTGGAAAAAGCAGATTAGAAACCTGACCACTTGTTGAGTATCTGCTCTTTGGGAGACATCTTTAACAGGGCTAATCTTACTAAACATTCGTTTTTCATTCATGTCTCAAACTGATAAGTTACCCTATGTGATATACTTTCCACCAACCCAAGTCAGCCCATTTGTCACGAGATGCACTGATTGTGAACACTCAATGAATAGATAGCTAAATAAAATAAATAAATAAATAAAAGTATGGGATCACTTGAACCATCCATAAGCTGCATTTTAATAGTCTAAACTGCTATTTCTTTCAACACTAAAACCAGGAGAAACAAACTTATTTATCTACCACTAAAATGTCTCTAATGGAGCACTTACTGTCATAGAACCACCTGATCTACTGGGTTCTATCTACTGGGTTCTATACCCTTGAATAAAGTTATTCATTTGTATTACGAAGATGAACTAGTGGAAAAACCAGGATATTTTGTTTCCTGTACTGACAGTGACCAATAGTCAACAGATCATTGAATTATTTAATTAGTCCCACAAATCTTAGAAAATGCAATATCTGGAGGGCCTTTAATCATTATAAGTAATATGCAGTTTCTTGTCAAATAAATCAAGTCAGTTTTATTTATACAGTACAAATTGAAAACAAATCTTATCTCATGATAACATTTGTCTAAACATGCTGACATGATAACATTAGTTATCTTGAGAACACGTCTAGACTCTCCTCTTTTTTTAACAGAGAACCGTCATTACCCCTGGAGGGAGCGCTTGGTGAAGAAAACACTGCTTTGACTGGGTTGCGTGTGTGTGTGTGTGTGTGTGTGTGTGTGTGTGTGTGTGTGTGTGTGAGAGAGAGAGAGAGAGAGAGAGAGAGAGAGAGAGCGAGTGAAGAAGAGACACAGAGAGCAACAACATTAATAAACAATAAAATAATAAAATATTTTCTAAAAAGCTGTATCTTTTATATTGATATCAGATATAACTATACTCCTAAATACATGATAATATGGTTCATAGTGTTTGGGCATCAATAGATGTATCAGCAATTTACCACATAATGCAAAATTTACAGTGTTCTTATTAATATAACTGAGAGGAAACACTTAGAGTAAATAGCATTGATTCAGCACAGAACCCTGTGGAACTCATACAACTGCTGGAATGCAGGAATCAATAGAGCAAGTTCTGCACAAAAGAGCAAAAATAATATAAATAAATACATTTGGCACAGTAGTGTTGGCTCTGAAGAGATTCTTCATCTCATCGTATAGAATGCAAAGGTAACATTAAGTGAAACAAGATAAGGAAAGACATGCTTTGTGTGGCAGTTTTAGCCTTCAGTCACACATACAGTACTCTAGTCAGCAGGAAGTGATGCCAAGCAGCAGCAAAGCCTCGTCCAGAGCAAGTTTAGTTTCTGAACTGCTTCCACCTCCCCATGGAATGAGTGTATGAAAGCAGCGGGGG
Source organism: Antennarius striatus (assembly GCF_040054535.1). Classification (NCBI taxonomy): domain Eukaryota; kingdom Metazoa; phylum Chordata; class Actinopteri; order Lophiiformes; family Antennariidae; genus Antennarius; species Antennarius striatus. The sequence goes on along the minus strand of NC_090796.1, from coordinate 9,729,977 downwards.
TGTATTTAGATATCAGATGCCTAACACGTCCTACTCTGTTTCCTTTTCACGCCGGCATGTCTTGGAAGCGGATGCAGAAATGTTTGTGCGCTCTAATCCCGTCACTATGTCAACAATTTCCTCCTGCGTTGTGCCAATTCTGACTTTCCTGTCCTTACTAATTCATAATCTGACAAGTTAGTCAGTTTTGTGTGTGCTGCATTGGTCACCCAGGCTCTCTGTCTCTTCTTAGGAGTGTCTGAACCACCTAACTACCCTCTCAGTCCTCGTATTGTTGTGTTTGGTACGTAAATGTATGTGCACATGTTTGCATCTGTTTCCATTTGTCTGCCGGTATGTGACATTATTGATTCCATATCATCTGTCATTGATCCAATGTTTTTTGTCTGTGCTGCATGCAAGAGTCTATTTCTCTACTTACATCTCTTTCTAATCATAATATTCCCTACAATAATGATTGATAATTGTTTTTGTATGTGGCTGTGTTGCATTGTTTTTTTTTTGTTTTTTTACTGCAGTATGGTTATTTCAGTGTTAAGAAAAGCACCAATAATTTAATTTATTTTTGTTATTATTATTGATGTTTTCGTTGTTTTTGTTGTTGTTGTTGTTGTACAGCTTTTATTTGAGGAAGTTAATTTTCTTTAATAACGGAAGGATATATTTTTTGTAAATCCCAAAGTTCTATTACATTTGAATATTTCTATTTAATGCCCCCCTCCCTCCCTGCAGACGCCCTCCTTGCTGATCTGGAGAACACCGGCTCTCCTCTAGCTCGGTGTCCTGTCCTGCTCACCTCTGACCCTCCAAAAAATGCTGATCCTGCCACGGAAGACACCAGCCAATCCCGGCCACCCCCACCTGCCTACACCCCACAGCAGGTAAATAACTAGCTCCTGGGGAGGGATAATATTCATAATGATTTTTACATTAAAGATTCAAAATGGTTTTATTATGCCTCATCTAGACGGCCAAAAGTGTCTTTTCAATCCATAGATATCGTTAAACCGTCTTCACTGTACATGCTGACTTGCACTTGTTTTGTCTCCAAGACCGTTTCTGCTGCTATGAAATCTTCCCAGAATTCCAACCCAGACAAATTATACAGGTAAATTATTACGTGCATGAAATCCAGTCTTTTTCAGTTTGGGTCTGTTTTACTTTCTACTTTCAGTTTCATTTTAATTTCTAAATTTGGATCAATGTATTTGCAATATAAAATAGAATCAATAAACAAATTAGGGTTAGTAAATTCAGAAGCTAATAGAGAGAAGATGTACAGTATAACAGTTTGTTACCTCCACATTCTTCAGCTTTAATATTAACCTAGAGATATTAATTCTGCAACCGTTATAATCCATTATTAATATTTCCTTTGGACATGATGAGTTCTATTTTGTTACTTTCAGTACACTTTGATAAAAATACTTTTTTTAATTTACTTTACAAATTAAATAAAACAAAGTGTGCTACTTTTTGTTGTAACAGAGTGCTTTTAAAAATGTATCATTGCTCCATTGCACTAATTTCACATTGAAGAAATAAAAGTTTTTCTTTTGTTTTTAAATGCAAAATATCGGACTAAAGCTGGTCAGAAACCACCAGGAAACTGACTTTAATCAGTTTGTCCACTTTTGTCATTGAGTGAGGTTAGATCATCTCACTGAGGGACAAATGAGAGTATTCCTCTACATGAGTCAGTTATGAATGGACAGAGATCAAGAGCCTCCTATGATTCATTTCAGTGTGACCGTGAAGAAACCAACCACATTTCTGACTCGATGTTTCCTCACCCCTCTTACTGCTTCCCTCTCTTGCGATTCTTACAGCACAGTGTGTAAACCACGCTCTCCCCGCACAGCAGATCCTCCTCCAGCCTTCTCTTCCTCCTTGTTGGGAGGTGGTCTGAGTGAACTGGACCATCTGCTACAGGAGCTCAATGCCACCCAGTTCAACATCACAGGTTAGTGTGTCTCTGTGTGCATGCTTGTGTTTCACGGGAATCTGTTCTTCTACACGACCTTGTTTCTGTCATCAGATGAGATCCTGGCTCAGTTTCCTTCGAAGAAAGATGAGATGGACAAAATCAAGGATAAAGCCGTGAGCTCCTCTTCCAGGTACTGAATGAGTGAAGTCAAAAAAATTACTCAACATTGTTCATTGCAACTTTTGTGTATATTCTGCATTACAGTCAGTTTTAACATGCAGAAAATGTTTCAAGAAACCACAATACAATGTAAAATTTAAAGAAAAAAATAGTTTTTCCAAAATTTCCATTAACTATATTAAATATAATATTTAGTGAATAAGTAGTGAGTATTTCATGCAACATACCTAGAGGAATTCTGCCATTTTTAAGCACTTATGTGTAAATATCATTCAGGAAATTCAGAAATTGGCTTTTCTATTTAGGTCTTAAAGTATTTCTTTTCAAACACAGAGGGCTCCTAACACAAACGTACATTTAGTCAATATCAATTGACATAGCCTCACTCTGTTGAGTTATTTTTAGTATTTTAAGTAAGCTCCACTGCATGCAAACATGTCTGTGTTACTTAATGTGCATTGATCTTTTGTTCAGTATTTTAAGTAGATCAAATAAATGTTGTAATTTGTTGGTTTATTGTTATATTGGAATCTTTGTTTTCTTTTAATTCAGTTCTGCAAAGCCATCAGCAACATCAGCCACATTGGAGTTGGACAAACTGATGGCTTCCTTGTCAGACTTCAGAGTCCAGAGCACAGTAAGAGATCGTACAAGCACATAAATCAGAGGATAGTCCTTAATATAAATCTACAGGTCTGCAGCGGCTTGAAATTTTTCTGCCAATCAAACAGAACTGTTCATACTGATTGATGGTGGACTCATGAAGATATTCACTTTACTGTATGATGACTTTTCTGTTGCTGCATGGCGATGGAGAAATGGCAATTCCGGCCTGATGATGGAAAGCCATCTTGTTGGAGCCTTTTTACAGCTTCATAAATAGCTTCAGCTAAATGGAAGTCTGAGTTTTAGATCACCTTGGCTATATAATTCAGTAATTCTCTTCAATCAGTGAGTCAATATCAAGATTGTCAGCAGAGAAAATGGTTCTCTCATTTTAGGTTTCACTATGGAGTCAAAAAAGGGTGAAACACAAGCCTGAATGAATGAATTCCTGACGTTGACTGTGCCCAGTAGTTTCAAATACCAGATATGTATCTGGTGGGATTGATGATTTGTGTGACACATGTCAAATCTGGATGCCAAGACTAACTGTCATTATGTGCTGTTAATTTCAAAGTCTAGATTGATAAACTCTTGGACAACTCTCAAAAGACAGGTCCATCCATCCATTTTTGTCTCTTTCCAGCCAGCTGCCCCTGTCAATCCGGTGGTGACGGCACCTCAGCAGCCCGCCGCCGCCCCGATGCAGCCCTCCTCCGGTGGCTCATTGGACAACATGCTGGGGCTGCTTCAGTCGGACCTGAGCCGACAAGGAGTTCAAACTTCCTCTAAAGGAAATTGTTCAGCTTGTCAGAAACCAGTTGTAGGACAGGTGACTCACTTTCCATCTATCCAGCACTAACTAATTGTAAAAAGTATAATGTCATTCATAAAGATGACTTTTAGAGAATGTTCCTCATTGTCCAACTTCTGACTGCTTCCTCTTGCAGGTGGTAACGGCTCTTGGGAAGGTGTGGCACCCTGAGCACTTTGTTTGCACTGAGTGCGAGACAGAGTTAGGAAGTCGCAACTTCTTTGAGAAAGACGGACGTCCGTACTGCGAGTCGGATTACTTCACCCTCTTCTCCCCTCACTGTGCACAATGCAACAAGCCTATTCTAAATGTGAGAAACAGACGTGCTTGTATCAGTTGACCCAGAACTTCATACCCCAGGCACTGAACTTTTCATACGTCCTGTTTAGAAAATGGTCACGGCTCTGGATAAGAACTGGCACCCGGAGTGTTTCTGCTGTGTTAAGTGCAGCCGGGCGTTTGGAGAGGAAGGTAATGGGTGGCACATCCTGTTTGGGTTCAACATGAACTTGTTAACAGTGAAACTCAGCAGGCTCCTGACCCATCAAGCACACATTCACATTCTATTAATTATTAATTTGATCAATGAGAATACTGTTAAATGCTTCTTTATTATAGAAATCTAGAGGTAGAGATCTCTTTATATAGATGTCCACATGCCGTTTGACGCCGAAGGGCTTTAAGAGGCCTGAATAAAAAAGCTGTTAACTCTTGGAAAACAGTAATTTCTTTGGATTCCAGGACTTTGACAAGTATACTGTACATGTAGATGTCCACAAATCTTAGTCATGTAAAATTCGCTCAGTGTTTTCTTCCGGCATCATATAATTAACTAAACATTTTCAAAGCAACTCTGTCACCGTGTAAAACTGTGACTGTATCCTCTGCAGGTTTCCATGACCGTGATGGCCAGCAGTACTGTCAGCAGTGCTTCTTGACTTTGTTTGCTTCTCGCTGTCAAGGCTGCAGCCAGCCTATTCTGGAAAACTACATCTCAGCTCTGAACTCTCTCTGGCATCCACAGTGCTTTGTTTGTAGGGTGAGTCTTTGTTTGTGTTTTTAGTGCATGATTCAATGATAATGTTACATCTTTATAAGGTGGAGTTTGATCTCTTGTGTGTTATATTGGCAGTTCTTATAAGGTATTTGCAGATTTAGTTTCAAATGTCTGCATAAATTATTTAAAACCAGTGTCATTTACTCATTCTTTGCTTCCAAGTCAAATTAATTTCATGTATGTGAAGAAATTCAAAGACTGCTGTTTGCTCAGGATCCTCCACAGAACAGGCTTTCCTCTCACAGACAGACATGCAGCAGTCACATCAGCTAATGACTTCACTGCTTTTTCTGGCACATTGCTTTGTTTCTTTTTTGTGTTTTGATGTGTTATTACCACATACTGATCAGTGGCATTTTGAGAAACCATTGGCATGACACGTGTCTTCGCCTTTGTTTATGACAGAACAAAACAGAATTTTTATTACAAAACACTCCGAACTAAGTTAAAATCCATGGGGTACCTTTGCCTTTATCCCAGTGGTCAAAATCATGTGATATTTTTGTGGTCAAACCTGCAGATCCACACAACAGGAAGGCCATAGTTGGTGATCTTGATTCAGATCACAATTTCACCCAAAAATTAAACCGATCCCTAAAATGTAATTACCTGTAAGTTTGCTATTTGACTTGATTTCAAAAGTGGGCACTCAATGTTTAGATTTCTGTCTCTCAAAGGTAAAAAGTTCTGTTAAGGTCAAAGTGAAGGCAGAGACCAGAGTAAGGATGAATGATTATTAAAGTTAAATGCTGACTCTGATTATTAAATTTTTTTTTTACACAGAAGTGGATATCTAAATATTCCCTTCACAGTTATATTTCTAAAGCAGTGTGTCTGCCAGCTGTCCTTGTGAGGCTCTGAGCTCTTACTGAATCTCCCTGCTTCTTCCAGGAGTGCTACAGCCCCTTCCTCAACGGCAGCTTCTTTGAACATGAGGGTCAGCCTCTGTGTGAGGCTCACTACCATCAGTCCCGTGGGAGTATGTGCCAGGCCTGTCAGCAGCCAATCCTGGGCCGCTGTGTCACTGCCATGGGTGCCAAATTCCATCCCCACCACCTCGTGTGTCACTTCTGCCTGAAGCCCCTGAGCAAAGGCTGCTTCAAAGAGCAGGAGAACAAACCCTACTGCCACCCCTGCTTCATCAAACTCTTTGGCTGAGCTCACAGCAGGACTTCTCAGTTTGTGTTGATTTTTTAATTGTGGAAATGCAGGTGGAGCTGGTCTCTTTCTTGGTTTTAAGAACATTAAACTGTTAGAAGGAGAGAAATTTAAAAAAAAAAAGAATCCAACCAAATGACTTTAAATTAGACTAGCAAATGAAAACTCCAAATGTCCTATATGTACATCTTTTATATACTGTATGGATATTACATTGAATATTGAAATATTTTACCAAAGATAAAAAGAAACAATTTATTAAGACTGAATTTATTGTTTCAGTGACAGACTAGTATTGTTATGAAGAACATGGCCTCTAATATATTTGCTTTGTAATGCAAGACGTAAGAATTCCTGCAATTTCATGTATAGTATGCTGACTGCTACTGTGTGCTTTTGTGTAACAAAGGAAGCTGTCATGTTTACTCTCAGATATTTTTGCATCATTCTTTTCCTACCGCTCTATGCAAATTTGTCAAAAACAATTCCAAAGATTAAAATAAAGAAGAACACAACTGGCCTCGCTGTTTCCTTAGAAAAAATGGGGTTCCAAGAAACGGCAGCTAATTTTATCTTTATTCTATCAGAAATTAAAAAAAATCAACAGTAAGTTGAAATGTTAAATATTTATAAAATCCATATAATTTCATGCTCATCAGTCAGAATTATTAATGCTTCCAAAGAAACTCTAAAATGAACGCAAACCGTCAGTAACAACTGTGACCACGTGGTGTCGCTATTTCCTCATCGCCGCCAGCTTTTTAAGCTGGAGCTCAACTACTTCAAAAATAAACATCGGCATCCCGAACGTCCAATCATTTATTACTATGTATCCAATTTTTAACACACTCAAAACCCAATTACGAAATATCGATCAACTTGTCGCTAACCATATTGACGTGAGACGATGGCAGCCACGTGACCGGTGTTGAGGCGCACTCACCTGTGCGCTGCACAGGTGAGTTCATTTAAAAGTCAATGAGCGTCTCTGACAGTCTGAACGAAGGAAGCACAGAAGAATGTTTCTGTCGTTGACTCCACGTGTATAAAAACTTTACAAAATACACAATGAGCGATTCAGATCAGCAAAAAGTAAGTCAGCGTCATTGGATAAATTGTTTTTAAATTGTTTTTTCTTTTTTTTCTTTCACTGTGTAAATTTTAATTTTCCACGTGGACGCAGACGCAAGTTTCCCCGCTCGTCTGTAAAAGTTTCTGGAAGCCGCTCAGTTTCTACACTTTTTTGTATCCACACGTCGTTTCCATCCACGCAGCAGGTCCAAAATGTGTCTGAGCCGCAGTGGCCGGAGAATGGAGAGGCCTGGAGTGATGGGGAGGACGGGAACAACATGGACTGTGGGCTTCTGCAGGCCATGGCTGAGGAAGATGAGGAGATAAACGTCTACAATGAAGAGACATTTGGAATGGGTGTGTGTGTGTGTGTGTGTCCATGTGTATATCTTCAAAGCTCCCCACGATGACTTTTAATCATTGAACTATTTGTTTTTAGAATCTCTCTCATTCCTTCTCTGTTGGTAAAAGATTTACTTAAAATAAGGGCTGTATGCAGATTAATTTAGATTATCTGGTTGCTCCATCGTCCATAAGGAATCTTTTAAAAAATCTGATTTTGGGAATGCTTTTGTGTTGAGGCGGGTCTTAATACGTTTTTGTCAGGTAGAATAAAAACTTTGCCCGTTTGGAGATTAAATGGGTATATTTGAAGGTGAACAAAATG